>NC_041384.1:365019606-365135112 GCF_002162155.2 Triticum dicoccoides | reverse complement strand
GGTCGGGGGCGAGCGCGCCGAGGTCGGGGGCGGGCGCGGCGGTGCGACGGGGCTGGGGAAGAGATAGTGGGGATTTGGGGGAAAAGAGGCGGGATGAAGCAGGGAGAGGGAGAATTTTGGGTTAAGTGGACGTAGCAGTAGCGCGTTTACACGAAACGCGCTACTACTACCTTGACTAGCTGTAGCGATTTTCTGCAGAAACCGCTACTGCTACCTTGACTAGCTGTAGTGATTTTCTACAGAAACCGCTACTGCTACCTTGACTAGCTGTAGCTCTTTTTCACTAAAGCGCTACTGCTATAACCAGTTTCCCTTTTTCTTTTCCTTAGCATAATAGGAACATATATATTACATCATTGGACCCTTGCATAATAATGGCTAAGTGTGTATACAAAATAGGAACATATATATTACATCATTGGACCCATGCATAATAATGGCTAATTAAGTGTGTATACAAAATAGGAACATATATATATATATTACATCACTTACCGATTCCTCAGCGCTGACGTTTTCGTTTTTGAGTCAGCTTCTTTCCCTTCTTGTTCGTCAAAGAATAATTGAGCCCCTCATTGTGACTTTGCCTTTTCCATGGAGTATGATTTTTCTTTGGTAATGTAGTATTGATTCTTCTTTTGACGTATACTTCATCATCATCGTCATCTTCCCTCATTGGGTTGCCGTACTGATCATAGTCTTCCTCGTTGGCGACTCCATCCATTCCAGTGATGTTTCTTTTGCCTTTCCTCACGACAACACGACTGGGATTGCGTGGGTCGGTTATGAAGAAGCATTGTGTCACGTTCTTAGCGTGTACCCATGGCTCGTTTTTTGCAATAGCGTTCACGGTAGCGCTCTTGGCGCCGGGTATAGTCATGGTAGTGAAAATCCGGCTTTCTCTTTCGACATTCTTAGCCCATCTGACACGGAACATCATCGTGTTGTGCAGTCCAGAGTAGTCAAGCTCCCAGATCTCCTTGACCCTTCCATAAAATCGTTCAGTTGCGCCGTTCTCGCTGCCGATCATGCATTCCATCGTCACCCCTGAGTTCTGATATTCATCACTGTCCATATCTTTGGCCTCCGTGTAGAACGTGTATCTGTTAATATCATATGCCTGATAGGTTACGAGGTTGGGTGAGGGGCCATGTGCTAAGGCGTATATGAGCAATCCGTCCTTAGAGCCCTCCTCCGGGGGATTAGCAATAATATGCTCTTTGAACCAATGCAGGAAAGTGGAGTTGTGCTCTCTAGTAACTTCGGCGTCCATCCTGCATACCCCCCAGTCACGATACTTCTTTGCGATAATTTCTTTGTGCAGTGCCACGAAAGGATCTACCTCGTCTAGGTGTTGTAGCACTACCAAGTTTGCTCTGTCAAAGTCGCTGCATCGATCTGAGTATGCCACGTGCAGTTCCCTGCGACCGTTGCAGTGACCTTCTCCTTCGAGCCTCCCATCGCGCTTGTTAACGGGCAAACCAACACTAACACCAGGCGGCTGGTCTGCGCCATATAGAAAATTCTCACAGAAAGAGATGCACTCTTGTTTCAAATAGCCCTGGATGATGCTTCCATCCGGACGGGACATGTTACGAAAAACTCCTTTGATGATCCCATTCATCCTCTCAAACGGCATCATGTTGTGCAGGAATGACGGCCCCAGGTCTATTATGTCATCCACAATATGGACACACAGATGCACCATCACGTCAAAGAACGCGGGCGGGAAGTACATCTCAAGCTCATTCAGTATCACAACGATCTCTTCCTGTAGCCTTCGGAGCTGCTTCACACTGATCGACTTTCGAGAGATGACGTCGAAAAAGTTGCAGAGACCAATAAGCATGTCACGGACGTGCTTATCCATTATCCCTCTAAGGGCAACAGGTAATATCTGCGTCATCATCACATGACAGTCATGAGACTTCATCCCGCTGAACCTTTTCTTGTCCGTGTCTAGATATCTACTTATATTGCCACAGTAACCGGAACTAACTTTGACTCCGATAAGGCACTTAAAGAATTGATTGATCTCAGCCTGACTTAAGGTGAAGCAAGAAGGGGGGCAATAATCCTCATCCTTTATTTTCTTGCCCTTCTTCTCCCGTGCCTCTGTCTTCGTCTCTGTCTCGTCTGACATTTTACGTGGCGGCATGTGCAGATCTTCCCTGATTTCCAAATCTTGCAAGTCTTTTCTTGCCTTCGGCCCATCCTTGGTCTTATCCGGCATGTTCATTAGTGTTGCGAGCAAGCTCTCAAGGACATTCTTACAGATATGCATTTGATCAAGGCAATGAGGTGTATCGATTTTGTGCCAGTACTCCAAGTCCCAGAACACAGACCTCGTCTTCCATACCTTCAGCAGCGGCTCCGGCGCCTTTCTCATCGTCTTTCCCGGCGCGGGGCACTCCTTCCAGTTTTTCAACAGCTCATCGATTTCGGCACCGCTCCGCTTACGTGGAGGTCCTCGATGCTCAGCGTGACCATTGAATAGATCTCCACGGTTTCTCCACGGGTCGTCCTGTTTGAGCCATCTTCGATGCTCCATGTACACGATTTTCCCAGACCCGCCGTCTTACCTTGACGTTAGTTGCTGAGACGTCGTATCATCCATGCACCGCGTGCATCCGCAATATCCATGGCACACCTGGCCTGCCACATATCCGTAACCAAGATAGTCGTGCACTGTCGTGATCAGCGCGGCTCTCATGTTGAAATACTCGCATTTGCTGGCGTCCCATGTCTTGGCCGGTGTTTTCCATAACGTGTCTAACTCCTCCTGAAGTAGCCCCAGATACAAATTAATATTATATCCTGGTTGTTTCGGCCCTTGAATAAGCATGCTCATGTGAATGTACTTCGATTTCATGCACAACCAGGGGGGAGGTTGTACATCCATACAAACACGGGCCATGTGCTATGGTTGGTGCTCTGGTTGCCAAATGGATTCATGCCATCGGTACACGCGCCGAGCACGATGTTCCTTGCATCACATTCAAAATACCGATAGAAGCTGTTCAATGCTCTCCACTGGCTTCCATCCTTGACGTGTCTCAGCTTCGGATCATCTCCATCGTCGGGCTTCTTCCTCTCCGCGTGCCAGCGCATTAGCTTTGCTTCCTTGGGATCTACAAAATACCTCTGGAGACGGGGAGTGATCGGTAAGTACCATACCACTTTCTGGGACATTTCTTCCCGGCCTTCTTGTATCGAGAAGCATTGCACACCGGACAACTTGTTTTTTCCGCGTGCTCCTTCCGATAAATTATGCAATCGTTGATGCATGCATGGTATCTAACGCGTGGCAGATCAAGAGGGCACATGATCTTCTTGGCGTCATCAACACTACTAGGACATAGATTACTCTCGGGAAGAACATCCTTTAGGTACTTGAGTTTGCTCATCGAGGCTAGTGTCGGTCCACTTGTTTTTAGCCTTCGTCTTCATCACTTGGAGCGTGAAACTCAAGCGGGTCACCTCAGGATTGCAACCATCATACAATGGAGTATTCGAGTCTACCACCAGTTGCTCCAGCTTAGCCTCCTCTCTAGAAGCAGCTCTCTCAGTACTCGTCTCCTTGCGAAGCAATGCTTGAACATGAGGGTCCCGCACGATTGAACTTAGTACCGACGAACTCTGCTGCGTGGAGTCCATGTCGTTCTCTCTGCCGCCATGTCCGGCCCCTTCTCCGCCGCCATGTCCGGCCTCTTCCCCGCCGCCATTATCGATCATCTCTTCATCTTGCCCCGTGTCATCATTGCCTGCCCCATCGGCATCCTCAACATCGTCATCCTCATCTTCAGTTATCCATCGAGTATAGCCATCCATGAAACCAGTCATGAGCAGGTGCGCTTCGACACGACCATCGACATGAGGGTCAAGCCAAACTATTCCTTTGCATTTTCAACACGGACATAAAACCTCCGTCAGGTTATTTTCCTTCATGTCTTGCACTGCCGGCCGCAACCACCTGTCCACCATCGTTCCACTGACCATCGTGAACTCTGCACGGTAATAATAAACAAATTGATTATAAAAATGCGTGCATTCATCAAAGTCATACAAAAATTCGGCATGACCTTCCTTAAAAGTAGGACATATATAGATCTAGAGTTTGCCCGGAATTCGCCGAAACGGAAATAAATCGACATTTCGGCAAAACGTAGGCAACTCAAATGCACAATTTGGCGTCAACTCATGCCACACACACAATTTCCATAAAAATATCACACACACATGCATAAACATATTTCCATTTTGCAAAAGCATGAAATATTAATCACACCTCTATCTCGAGATCGAGCACACGGTGGAGATGATGATGTAGGGAGGTCAAAAGTGCACAAAGCTCTTCTTGACAAAGAAAGATCTAGTTAGGGGGCAAATAGGTCACTTAACTAAATGCTACATCTACCTAGCTAGCTAATTTGGGAGGAGACAACTTTAACTAGTGGAGGGGGGAGGAAAAAGAGAAAGGAGATGAATTAATGGAGGTGGTGTAGTTATAGCTAGGAGTAATGAAGAGAGAGAAAGGTAGGTAGAAGAGGGAGAGTAATGGGGGAGAAGTATTGAGGAAGAAAAAGAGTGAGAGAGGGAGGATGTGGGAGGTAGGGGAAAGGGAGGAGAGGAGATGGGGAGGGGGAGGTGGAAACGATGGTGGGTCCTGTGTCTTAGTAGTAGCGCGGAAGAGAAAGCGCGCTGCTGCTAAGAGCGTAGCAACATCGCGCTTTCCTGTCATGCGCTACTGCTAAACGGGCCAACCATGTGCACATTTTCAAAATTAGCAGCAGTGAGGTGACAAAAAAGCACGCTGCTCCTATGGCATTAGCAGCAGCGTGCTCCCTGGCGCCGCGCTACTGGTAAACTTATGTCGTTGTGTACTGTCGGTGGATTTTTGTAGCAGCGCGGTTTAAGCGTCACGCGCTACTGCTAAGTTTGCACCAGTAGTGAGCTTTCCGTAGCCGCGCTGCTACTACTTAGCAGCAGCGCCCGTTTTTATGCCGCGCTGCTGCTAAGATTCTGTGTATAAGGTTTTCCCTAGTAGTGTCTGCATGAACAGTGAGCGTTGCTGGGGGGGTTGCATGAACAATTCCTGGTGGGGGTTGGATGAACAGGACCCTGTGGTAGTAGAGGTCGTTGCCGCTGGATGAACAGGAACTCGATCGAGACGGTTGGGGTGGAACATGACCCCGTGGAGGACTGGTTGAACAGTAGCCGGTGGAGGGCTGGATGAACAGTAGCCCGTGGAGGGGTGGTTTAACAGGACCCCCGGGGAGAGGGCTGGTTGAACACTAGCTGGTGGAGGAGCAGTGGAGGTTGGATGAACAGGAGCCCCTGGATGAATAGTCACAGGTGGAGGCTCGAGGAAGTCGACAGTGGATGAATAGTAGCTCGTGGAGGCTGGAGGAGGTCGATGGTGGAGATGAACAGTATCCCTTGGAGTCCCGTTTTGCGGTACACCACACCCCTCTCGATGAACAGGACCCCTGTTTCGACCATAGTGCTCCAACACAAGTTTGTTTCCTCTGTTTTGCGGTATGCCATACCCCTCCTGATCAGCAGGACCCTGTTTCGACCGTAGGAGGTCCAAGAGAAGTCCATTTCCTCCATTTTGCGGTACGCCAGACCCCTCCCGATGAACAGGCCCGTTTCGACCATGGCTAGTCGAACACAAGGTCGTTTCCTCCGTTCTGCACGCCATGCCTCGTTTCGATCGGTTGTTCCATCCAAGACAGTTGGCTCCCGATGAACATGATGACGACACAATTTCTCTGTTCCAACCCGGCCATGTACACGAGCCCTGGCCGTACGTATGCACGAGTAGGCATTCGAGACCCCGCCTGTATGTACATATGTGGTCGTATTTACTTTCTTGGACCTTGGCCGCTATACGTACGTGTACATGATATTAGTGGGACTGCGTGACATGCTACGTGCGCGCCTCTACTACGACACGTGCACGCCTCTACTACGACACATGCCCTTCCTTACACGGCCACGGTTCATCGCTGCAGCCTACAGACAGACCGATCGACCAGTATGTACATACACGTTCATGACCAGAGTGATAACGCTACGTACGCTTCAACCAGGTGGGTCCCGACTATCAGACACTTCCTTGCGTGCGAAGATGTAGCTGGTGGGTCCCAGTAGTCAGGGGGCAGGATAATTTTTTGCCCGTAATATGGGTGCACTTCCTTGCGTGCGAAGATGTAGCTGGTGGGTCCCAGCAGTCAGGGGGGAAACATTTTTTTTCACAAAATACGGTGGCCCTTCTGATGGGTCCCTGCTGCCTTGTGGAGGAATCATTATTTTCCACGTAATAAGGAGGCACTTCCTTGCTGCGGCCACAGACCTGGCTGTTAGCCTCCCCACGTACAGTACTCTTCGGATGGAAGTCATTCCTTGACCACGTTGACCACGCCGCACCAAGAGCACCAGGGCGGTGGAAGTCAGCGAGGCCTAGGAAGGGGACGCCGCTGATCCGGGGAAGCCGCGGTAGTGGATGCCCACGTGGAGAGGAGTACGAGGGTTCACTAGTTCGGCTACGGTGTGAGGCTACCGTCGCCGCAGGGCCTGGCCAAAGTTGGGAATAGTAGGGGGCGGTGAGGCCTTCGTGGAAGCACAGTCGACCACGGGAGGTGGGAGCATGTGGCACGACCGGCGCTGCTTTGGGTGGCTGGAGCAAGAAGACCAGAAGTTGTAGAAGCACTACGACCGTTGGATGGACATCCTAAGGTCACTAGAGCTGGAATCGTTAATATTGACTAAGTTGACAAAGCCCTCCATCCCCGTTATCTTAGTAGGCCCACAAGTCAGCCTCCCACTATGGTGGGTCCCAACTAGCAGGGAGTATTCATTTTTTTGTGCGTAATAAGGAGGCACTTCCTTGCGTGCGAAGATATAGCTCGTGGGTTCGATCTGTCAGGGGGGGGACGTTTTTTCACGAAATACAGAGGCCCTTCCGGTGGGTCCCAGTTGTCAGGTGGAGGAATCATTATTTTGCGTGTAATAAGGAGGCATTTCCTTGCGTGCGGCCATGGTCCGAGCTGTCAGCCTCTCCATGTACAGTCCACTTCCGATGGATGTCGTTCGTTGCCCATGTTGACCACGTCGCGCCGAGAGCACCAGGGCGGTAAAAGACGGCGAGGCCGAGGAAGGGAACGACATGGAGCCAGGGAAGACTCGATAGTTGTTTCCCATGGCGGAGGGGAGTACGCGGGTTTACTAGTTCGTTTGCCATCGTCAGAGAATAACAACAGGTGAGGATGAGTAGAGGGATGGCTAGGCCAGCGATGGAAGTACGATGGGGCGGTGAGGACTGCACGGCAGCACAGCCGGCCACGGGAGGAGGGAGCAAGCAGTCCCGCCGGCGCTTGTTTGAGCGGCTGGAGCAGGAAGAGCAGAGATTGAAGAAGCACGATGGCCGTTGGATGGAAATCCAACAATCACTGATTGTGCGTCAATCTTTTTTAGAAAAGCCTCAAATCTGTGGAAAACAGCATACGATCCATCTGCCAATTTGCTAATTCTTAAGGGTTTTTTGGAGCCCATATTTTTTTGTTAGTAATACAGCCCATATTGTGGCCATGGTTAAAAAATTATACGAAATTTTTCATATTTCAGTGCGGTCCGAACTGTTTTTAATCCCGAAATTTCGAGTCACATTCAAACTTATTTTAAAAATAAATGTATATCAATATAAAATCCAACAAATTGTCCACGCATAAAAATCATTGGAATTTAAAATCTCGAAATGAAAAAAAAAAGAAATTTGAAACTAGTTTCCGGTTTGATGTACAGCCCATTTCTCATTACTGATAGACCATTTTCTAGGCCAGCCGAATGAAGCTCTCCTCATCTTGAAAGATTTGTAGCCCAACAGGTCTGACAAAGCGACTTACTTGACAAAGCATAGAAATTTGGGCTAGCCATTTTCAGAAATAAAAAAAGAACTATTGGGCTGGTCGGTGGTAAACATAAAAGAAAAGGTTGTCTAGACAGGCTAGAGTGCCCCACACAGCCTAGTTGACAATCTACTTTCGTCTCAAATACAAATTAGATAAATGCCACTCCAATTATGGAGATTCATAAAAATGCCACTGCAATTTTTGCAAACTTTGAAAAACGCCACTGCTATTTTGCAAACTTTGAAAAACGCCACTCCAGACATCACAATATCAAGGTTCTGAGACCAACTATTAACACACAGAAGTACTAGAAATTTAACCGAGACTTGATTCCATCATTCCTATAAGTCTCTAGCATAGTAACTGGTCATCCTGATAGATAGATGAGAAGGCCTAGGTTCTTAACCCCGTAGAAAGATGAGGGTGACTCAGATCAGAAGGACATAAGGTAAAGGAGTAAAAAGAGCCTTACGTTCCCTTCCACAATCAATACCCTTATATAACTAATGCATTTCCAGACTCAACTTCGACCAGTTTGGCTTGGTAATCCTACAGGCGGTAAGTCTCTGATACCAAAGCTGTCAGTGTTGGGGAATGTAGTAATTTTAAAAAAATTCCTACGCACATGCAAGATCATGGTGATGCATAGCAACGAGAGGGGAGAGTGCCGTCCACGTACCCTCGTAAACCATTAAGCGAAAGCGTTATGACAATGCAGTTGATGTAGTTGTACGTCTTCACGATCGACCGATCCTCAGTACCGAACGTACGGCACCTATGCGTTCAGCACAAGTTTAGCTCGGTGACGTCCCGTGAACTCACGATCCAGTAGAGATCAAGGAAGAGTTTCGTCAGCACGATGGAGTGGTGACGATGTTGATGAAGCTACCGATGCAGGGCTTCACTTAAGCACTGCTACAATATGACCGAGGTGGATTATGGTGGAGGGGGGCACCGCACACGGCTGGGAGAGATCAATGATCAACTTGTGTGTCCTAGGGTGCCCCCTGCCCCCGTATATAAAGGAGAAAGAGAGGAGGTCGGCCGGCCCTGTAGGGCGCACCGGGAGGATGAGTCCTCCTCCTAGTAAGAGTAGGACTCCCCTCTTTCCTACTCCTACTAGGAGGGGGAAAGGAAGGGGGAGAAGGAGAAGGAAAGGGGTGCGCCGCCCCCCTTCCTAGTCCAATTCAGACCAGAGGGGGTGGGGCCGCGCGGCCTGCCCTGGCCGGCCCCTCTCTCTCTCCACTAGGGCCCAACAAGGCCCATTAACACCTGGGGGTTCCGGTAACCCCTCCGGCACTCCAGTAAAATCCCGATTTCACCCGGAAATCTTCCGGTGTCCAAATGTAGGCTTCCAATATATCAATCTTTATGTCTCGACCATTTCGAGACTCCTCGTCATGTCCGTGATCATATCCGGGACTCCAAACTACGTTCGGTACATCAAAAAATATAAACTCATAATACCGATCATCATAGAACTTTAAGCGTGCGGACTCTAGCTACGGGTTCCAGAACTATGTAGACATGACCGAGACATGTCTCCGGTCAATAACCAATAGTGGAACCTGGATGCTCATATTGGTTCCTACATATTATACGAAGATCTTTACCGGTCAAACCACATAACAACATATGTTGTTCCTTTTGTCATTGGTATGTGACTTGCCCGAGATTCGATCGTCGGTATCTCAATACCTAGTTCAATCTCATTACCCGCAAGTCTCTTTACTCATTTTGTAATGCATCATCCCGCAACTAACTCATTAGTCACATTGCTTGCAAGGCTTTTAGTGATGTGCAATACCGAGAGGGCCCAGAGATACCTCTCCGATAATCGGAGTTACAAATCCTATTCTTGATCTATGCCAACTGCACGATCACCATCGGAGACACCTGTGGATCACCTTTATAATCACCCAGTTACGTTGTGACGTTTGGTAGCACATAAAGTGTTCCTCCGTTATTCGGGAGTTGCATAATCTCATAGTCATAGGAACATGTATAAGTCATGAAGAAAGCAATATCACTAAACTAAACGATCAAGTGCTAAGCTAACGGAATGGGCCAAGTCAATCACATCATTCTCCTAATTATGTGATCCCATTGATCAAATGACAACTCATGTCTATGGCTAGGAAACTCAACCATCTTTGATCAACGAGCTAGTCAAGTAGAGGCATACTAGTGACACTATGTTTGTCTATGTATTCACACATGTATTATGTTTCCGGTTAATACAATTCTAGCATGAATAATAAACATTTATCATGATATGAGGAAATAAATAATAACTTTATTATTGCCTCTAGGGCATATTTCCTTCAGTCTCCCACTTGCACTAGAGTCAATAATCTAGATTACACAGTAATGATTCTAACACCCATGGAGTCTTGGTGCTGATCATGTTTTGCTCATGGAAGAGGCTTAGTCAACGGGTCTGCAACATTCAGATCCGTATGTATCTTGCAAATATCTAGGTCTCCCACCTGAACTTGATCCCCGATGGAATTGAAGCATCTCTTGATGTGCTTGGTTCTTTTGTGAAATTTGGATTCCTTTGCCAAGGCAATTGCACCAGTATTGTCAAAAAAGATTTTCATTGGACCCGATTGTCGGTGTCAAAACCGATGGATCTCGGTTAGGGGGTCCCGAACTATGCGTCTAGGATCATTGGTAACAGGAGACGGGGGACACGATGTTTACCCATGTTTGGGCCCTCTCTATGGAGGTAATACCCTACGTCCTGCTTGATTGATCTTGATGAATATGAGTGTTACAAGAGTTGATCTACCACAAGATCGTAATGGCTAAACCCTAGAAGCCTAGCCTGTATGACTATGGTAATGAGTATATCCTTTCCGCAGTAACCCCTTCGATTTGTATAGACACCGAGGGGACCTAGGGTTTACATAGAGTCAGTTACATAAGAAGGAATCTTCATAGTCAGTCGCCAAGCTTGCCTTTCACGCCAAGGAGAGTCCAATGCGGACACAGGTACAGTCTTCAGCCTTCATGTCTTCACAACCCATTAGTCCGGCCCATGGATAACAGGCCGAACGCCCGAGGACCCCTTAATCCAGGACTCCCTCAATAGCCCCTGAACCTGGCTTCAATGACGAGGAGTCCGGCGCGCAGATTGTATTTGGCATTGCAAGGCGGGTTCCCTTCTATCCGAATTTCAAGATAGTCTTCGGATGCGATGATTGTACCTGGCCCTGTCACACACACCATACATAATCACAAAGAGAATACATTACACGAGTCAAATCCGCTGACAGCTTTTACAATATGACATCACGTCTGTCCGGTCATAATTTTGAACCATTTTTCATCTGTCGCTCCACGTTTCGAGACGCGGTTGCCATTGGCATGTCTTGTCGAAGCAGAGATCGTGCCCCCTTATTACACGATTCTCATCAATATGGGCGTGGGCGACCCAACCATGCCGTTTGCATGGCCCTTGGGAATAGGCGAGTTTAAGGCGAGTGGGGAGACACTTGATATTCGTGGCCTTTATAAGGGGATAAGGATTCCCTTCCTTCACCCACACCTCAGCTCCTCCTTAGTCCTTCCGTCCTTGAGCTCAAGCGCCCAAGGTTTTAGCTTTTCCCTTGACCGAGAAAGCACTCCAAAGATGTCCGGATCCGGAGCTGGGGGTAAGTGGATGGCCTCCTCCATCAAGAATAAGGATATCAAGGCGCTCCGGGAGGCCGGATATCTGGCCAAGGAGATCGCTCACCGACTCTCGGCCAAGGGACAGATCTTCCCTACTCCAGAGCCCCAAGAGAGGGTGGTGTTTCTCACACATTTCGTCCACCGTCTGGGCTTCCCTCTTCACCCCTTCGTTTGTGGACTAATGTTTTACTACGGGCTAGACTTCCATGACCTAGCTCCCAACTTCATCCTCAACATCACGGCATTCATTGTCGTGTGCGAGGCCTTTCTCCGCATCCCGCCTCATTTCGGCCTATGGCTGAAGACCTTCAATGTGAAGCCGAAGGTGGTGAGCAGCCTACAAGCAGAGTGCGGAGGCGCCATGGTGGGCAAGATGCCCAACGTTACCTGGCCCGAAGGCTCGTTCGCAGAGACGGTGATAGGGTGGCAATCAAGGTGGTTCTATATCACCAAGCCGCGTGACGCCACCTAGGTGGCGGCCCACGAATTCCGATCCGGAATCTCGATGCATCTCACCTCCTGGAAAGAGAGGGGCCTAACCTGGGGTCCCTCGGACGAGCTGACTGGGCTCCAGACGTGCGTCTAGAACATGATAGATAGGAAGATCAAGCTTGTCAACATGGTCCAGGTCATGCTCACTCGTCGGGTCCTTCCGTGCCAATGCCGGACTTGCTATCTGTGGGAGTACGATCTGGCCAAGCAGCAGACGCTACTAGAGCTCCTCGGCATGGCACACGAAGAAATCTGGAAAGTGCTCTTCAAGGCCGGCGAGATGCCACCTCCCACGATCGAAGATCGTGGGCTTAGCTTAAAATGCCAGGCTAACCCGGTAAGTTCTTTTAATGTTTCCGAGGCATACCCTTTACTAGCATATTTTGAGAAAAAACCTAAGCTTTCCTACCCATGTTTTCAGGCCTAGTTCAAGATAGAGGAGGGGATTAACTGTCCGGCTCCACTGCACGAAGACCAAGAATTCCCGTTATTGACGAAAATGCTTTTTCTGGCACCTTATGAGGTGCCAGAGAAGATGGCCAAGAAAGCGGCCAAAGGGGCCAAGAAGGGCCTGCACCAAAAAGGTGCTCCGGACGTGACATCCGAAGACGAGACTTCCTCTTCGTCCGCTGACGACGACAACAAAGAGGAAGAAGAAAACGACTCCCCACCTGAAGTGGGGAGGACGAAGAGAGCGGCCCCCACAAATCCGGAGGTGAAAGCGCCTAAGAGGGTTAGAGGCTCCCTCGCGGATAACTCCGCATGGGATGTTGATAGCAGTCCGGAGCGACCTCGCCGGACCAAGCCTCGGGCCGCCTCGTAAGTACCAGAATCTGAAAACGTCTGGCCTTCCCGGTTTGTAATATTGATATATCTTAAACCTTGCAGTCCCGCACATGATGGCTCCCCGCGATCCTCGTCAGAGGGATCGCTAGAATAAAAGGATATGGCTAGCATGTCTCCGCCACCTGCTCATTCCGTATCTCCCAAGGGTGATGACGAGGTGGTGTTGCAGAAGATCTTCCCCGACCAGGGAGAGCTTCCGGAGACCGTCGCGGTGGCGCCCCAGGACGATTCCTCAGTCGCCGGACATATGGGAAAAAAGCCCCTATGGGGACTGGAGACGGGGGAAGAGTTCCCTTCGGACCTGAGCCGGATACCATTACGGAGATCTACGCGGCTCCGCAGTCTAGCAAACGGCATTCCCTGAAAGGAGGGAATGTGCCTGTTCCGCCGGTGACCTCTATCCAACCAGAGGCACCAGATAATCTGCTGGAGGCACTACGAGGCGCCTCTATTGTGGATGAACATCGCGCCCTTATGGGCACGGTAATAGAGAAGGTTCAGTTCGTCAAAAGCGGACTGACCAAAGCCTGCACTAGCCTTCTATCGGGCTTTGAGGTAAATAATGCATTTGTAGGGAGAATATCACAGTATAGATAGTAGCCCCTAATGCTTTGTTTGGTGTTCGGAAAGAAAAAGCCGAATAGAGGATCAATAAGAAATATCGCAGGAGTCTACTAAGTTGTCTATGTGAATAAGCAGGTATCATTGTAGGCTGCCACCACTCATGCTGCGGAGGTCTCCGGACTGAAGCGGAAACTAGAGCGCACCGAGGAGGAGCTCGACCTCGTGAAGAAGCAGCTCAAGGATAGCCAAGGTATGCCGTAACCTGCGGGTATTTTTAATAAAAAATGAATAGTCCATCTGGACTGAGGTTTCATAAACTTTATTAGGGTCCACGACCGAGGTGGCAGCCCTTAAGAAGGGGTTAGCCGAGGCTGAGGACAAAGCGGCCAATGAACGCGTCGTGTGCGAGAAGCACGAGGCCCGGATTGGCGAGGCGCAGTAACAACTCCAGGGCGTGATTGTAAGGCGCAAGAATCCGAATTGGCGAAGGCCCACCAGAGCGCACATGATGCATGGGCCGAAGCCCAGAGCACCCTCCAGGAAATTCAGGCGGCCAAGGAGATTGCGGCCGGTAATTCTTTCACCATGCAAAGCAAGTATGTAGAAGAAATGTTCCTTGTACTTAGCCGAATTTGGGTTTTCCAGGGGTGTTTTCGGATCTGCCGCGCAGTATATAAGATGTTGCCGAGCATTATAGAGCCGAAGAAGGGATGTCTACGGAGAAGCTATTCTGGCCCCAATATCTTGGACCCGAACATTCGTTGTCCTTTAGCGACCAGCTGAAGCAGTTGGTCGAGCTGCATAGGTCGGTAGAGCTAGCCATGAAGGACCTGATAGTCCGGCTATGGCTTGCTGAGCCTATACCTAGCAGCTACTTTGGACTTGTTAAGAGGCTTGTAAGTGCCTATCCGCGGCTCGAAGCCGGGAAGCGGTCGGTCTGTATTGAAGGTGCTCGTATGGCATTTGCCCGTGTTAAGACGCATTGGGCAAAGCTGGATGCCAAGAAGCTGATGACCGAGGGGCCGCCGGATGCCAAGGAGCATCATCGACCCGAGCACTATTTTGATGGCGTCCTGGAGGGGTCCCTCCTTGCGGCGGAGCAATGTTGGAAGGATGTCATATTCCCATAAGAGCATTTGTATCATCCTGTCCTGTAATATGGAACAATGATGTTATGCATTATAATTCTTGCGATTTACTTTTTACCTCCTGTGCGGCCGTTTATGAAATCTAAGGGTTGACCAGTCATCGGCTTCTGCCCCCATGTAGATAGTATGGGGGTGTTCGGGATAAATCTAAACACTCTTTACTCCACATTCTGGTCCTTAAAGGAGGTGTTTAGCGCAACGAACGAGGCAATCATACTGTGCAGCCTTTACCAGCCTCACTTAGCCATAGGAGTTTGAAAATTAAGAAAGTTGGCGAAGCCCTGGTATTCAGAAGGCTAAACTAGGGGCGTTATACACGCCTAATCGGAGGAACCGATTCTTCGCAAGAAGTGGAAAAAATCTCTAACAATTTGGAACCTCTCGAACAGCTGACCAGCTCTCGCCGCTTCATGACACTCAGTTTTCGGCTTTCTCTACTAAGGTGCTCGTCCGGAAGAATCGGGACACAATCACAGTAGTTCTCCCTTTACTACCCTAGCCGATATAGCGGAACATAAGGTAGTAAGCACAGGAGCCGGGCAACCCAACTATTGACCAAAGACATGATTCGGAGTCGATGCATATAATGCTATAAGTTCGGGGTGCCGAACTATACTGAAAAAGTGTTCGGAATTTTATTGCCGTAATGCAGGGTGTAATGAAGCCCGTGGCGTAGTAATATGTACCATGGTGTACATGTGCAATAAGTAATATATACAAAGGTGAGGAAACAGGAAAATTAAGTAATAAGCTGACGCCACCAGTTATTCACCATTGTGATGTAATTAGTACGTCGAGGCGTACTTTGTGCAAGTAATGCGATAAGCAAGTAAAGATATTTAACATGCCGCAACCAAGGGCGAGCTGCGTGTGGGTATGTAAAACAAGTATGGCAATCGTTTAATAGAGACCACCTGGGGATTCCCTTGCATGCCAAAATTCCTTGCCTCCATGGTGTGTTCTGCAAATGGGTCGTCCACATCGACCTCGAAAAGAGAAAAAACCCATAATAAAAAGAAAAAAATAAAGGCGTGCGAATCCCAGGGTCGGTCAAGCCGCACTGTGGATCGCGAGCGAGTTATACCTTCGTCAGTACCCATGGGGTTTTGAGTGCCTAGTTATGACGCGCGGTATGGATGCCATTTCCTCATCAGGGCTAGGACGGAGGCCGAATTTACTAATTCAACTCTTGACGAACCAAGCTGCCCTGTTGCAGTGTAGTCAAGACCTTCTTAACGATGTCCAGGGGCTCGGCGGATGGATTATGGTGCCGCTTGAGAAGACCGCTCTGTAGTTCTGCTGCTAGGGCGGCGGTATGCTCCTCTGTACGGAGGGAACGTTCCGTGTTTCCATTTACTATAATGACGCCGCATGGACCGGGCTTCTTGAGCTTGAGATAAGCATAATGCGGCACCGCGTTGAATTTAGCGAACGCGGTTCATCCGAGCAGTGCGTGGTAGCCGCTGCGGAAGGGGACGATATCAAAGATTAGCTCTTCACTCCGGAAGTTATCCGGGGAACTGAAGACCACCTCCAGCGTGATCGAGCCCGTGCAACGGGCCTCTACGCCTGGTATAACTCCTTTAAAGGTAGTTATCGTGGGCATGATTCGTGAGGGATTAATGCCCATTTTGTGTACTGTATCCTGATAGAGCAGGTTGAGGCTGCTACCACCGTCCATTAGGACTCATGTCGTGTGAAACTGTTGATGATTGGGTCGAGTACCAATGCGGCTGAACCGCCATGCCGGATAATGGTTGGGTGATCTCGACGATCGAAGGTGATCGGCAATGACGACCATGGATTGAATTTTGGGGCAACTGGCTCTACCGCATAAACGTCCGTGAGTGCGCGCTTGCGCTCCCTTCTAGGGATGTGTGTAGCATATATCACGTTCACCATTTTGACTTGAGGCGGGAATTTCTTCTGCCCCCCAGTGCTCGGCTGCCGGGGCTCCTCGTCTTCATCCTCGCTCTGCGATTCCCCTTCCTTGTTTATGCTATTTACCTTGCTGGCTTGCTTAAAGGCCCGGCAATCTCTGTTAGTATGGTTGGCCGGTTTGTCTGGGCTGCCATGTATCTGGCACGGACGATCGAGTATGCAGTCCAAGCTAGATGGTCCTCCGCCGTTCCTTTTATAGGGCTTCTTTCACTGGCCAGACTTGGAGCCATTGAATCCGGCATGAACTATAGTGCCATCGGTGTTATCCCCATTGCTTCTGTGTTTGTGTCTATTGAGTCGGAGCTTGCTGGTGCTATTTTTGGCCTCAGAGGGGCCTGCTTCATTGGCTGTATTTGTACTGCGATACAGCCAACTATCCTCTCCCGCGCAAAAGCGGGTCATAAGTGTCATGAGGGCTGCCATGGACCTCGGCTTTTCTTGGCCGAGGTGGCGGGCGAGCCATTCATCACGGATGCTATGTTTAAAGGCCGCTAGGGTTTCAGCATCCGGACAGTCAACGATCTGGTTCATTTTGGTTAGGAACCTAGTCCAGAATTTTCTGGATGATTCTCCAAGTTGTTGAACTATGTGGCTTAAGTCATCGGCATCGGGTGGCCGGGCATATGTACCTTGGAAGTTGTCAAGGAAGGCTTCTTCCAAGTCCTCCTAGCTGCCGATGGAATTTTCGGGCAGGCTATTTAGCCAGTGTCTAGCTAGCCCATTGAGCTTTTGTGGGAGGTATTTGATGGCGTGGAGATTGTCTCCATGGGCCATGCGGATATGGAGAATAAAGTCCTCAATCCATACTGCGGGATTGGTTGTTCCATCGTATGATTCAATATTGATGGGCTTGAACCCCTCGGGGAATTCGTGATCCAACACCTCATCTGTGAAGCAGAGAGGGTGTGCGGAGCGTCTATATTGGGCCGCGTCACGGTGCACCTCCGATGAAGTCCGTCTGCGGTTATCGGCCCGGGTATGACTAGGTTTGTCACATCCGAATAGGTAGCCGTCATCCCGAGTTGGGAAGCATCCTCGCGATCCGTAGATTGATTTGGTGTGTCCTACTCTATTGTCCATCTCCTGCCGAAGGTCGTATGTATGGCCCCGAGCTGTTCTATCCCTTTTTTGTGAGGCGGTGGGGCAGGCAATTGTTCAGCCTGAGTTGCCGTTTTATCCCGGCCGCGGGGTGGTCGGTCCATCGCACTGTGCCGACCAAGTGGTGGTCGGTCCGCATTGCGTGAGGGAGGTATGGGATCTGGTGCCTCCTCATCGAACTGAGGTAGCAGTCTACGCTTTGGGTAACTCTTGGCCGGGCGCTTGAGGCCATATTCCTCGGCTGCCAGAACATTAGTCCACCTGTCAATGAGCAGATCTTGATCAGCTTGGAGCTCCTGCTGCTTCTTCTTCAGGCTTCTTGCAGTGGCTATTAGCTAGCGCTTGAAGCGCTCCTGCTCGAGGGGTGCCTCAAGCACGATGAAGTCCTCATTGTCGAGGCTCGCATCATCCTCGGAGACTGGACGATAACTATCATCGTCTGGGTCATTGGGCATGGCCTATTTATCCGGGGTATCTTGCCTGTTGTCTTGTTCTTCCTGTTAGGATGCAGCCCCGACAGGGTCTTCATTGTTTTCGGCGTCGCCCAGAGTACTATTTTCTCCGGTGCCAGTGTCGCTATCTTTTGAGCGACGAGGCTTAGAGCGGCGTTTAGGGCGCCGGCGCTTGGCCTGTGTCTTAGAAGGTTTATTCGCAACTTGATCTCCTTTGTCATCGTCGCTATCTTTTTTAGGTGTGTCGACCATGTACACATCGTATGAAGAGGTGGTCGTCCAACGTCCAGTGAACGGCGGGTCTTGGCCTTGCTCCATGTCGGCATCGTCATCCATACTGTTGATGTCTTCGGAGCCGTAATCAAGCACGTCAGTTAAGTCATCGACAGTGGCTATGAAGTGGGTGGCGGGTGGGAAGTGAAATTTCCCATCATCAGCCTCTGGCTCGAACCGAACATAGTTTGGCTGTGAGTCCTTCTCCAAGGACAAGTTCTTTAAAGAATTTAGCACATCACCCAAAGGTGAGTGATGGAAGATGTCTGCGGCACTAAATTCGAGAATCGACAATTGATCCAGCTCGGTGTCCGCAGGCGTACCCGGTCCGAGACTTATAGCCGGAGACGAGTCTGGAGGTCCATTGACGCAAATATTGCGGGGTGTCGAGTCCATGTGCGGCTCCAATGTTGCGGGCTATGCAGCCTCAGATCGCACGAGCTGCTCTGGTTCTAAGGCCGTTGCAGCAATAGGGACCATCTCCTGGATGTGATTCGATGACTGATTTAAGTCATCTCCTGGGGGATCCATCGCTGCGGTCTCAAATCCATTGAAGATCAAGTCTCCACTGATATCCGCGACGTAGTTCAAGCTTCCAAATCTAACCTGGTGGCCAGGGGCGTAGCTATCGATCTGCTCCAGATGGCCAAGCGAGTTGGCCCGTAGTACGAAGCTGCCGAACACGAAAATCTGTCCGGGGAGGAAGGTTTCTCCTTGGACAGCGTCACTATAGACGATTGAAGGGGTCATCGAACCTTTCGTCGATGGCATAGTGGAACTCTCAATGAATGCACCAATGTCAGTGTCAATACCAGCGGATCTCGGGTAGGGGGTCCCGAATTGTGCGTCTAGGATCGATGGTAACAAGAGATGGGGGACACGATGTTTACCCAGATTCAGGCCCTCTCTATGGAGGTAATACCCTACGTCCTACTTGATTGATCTTGATGAATATGAGTGTTACAGGGGTTGATCTACCATGAGATCATAATTGCTAAACCCTAGAAGCCTAGCCTGTATGATTATGGTAATGAGTATATCCTTTCTGGACTAACCCCTTCGGTTTATATAGACACCGGGGGACCTAGGGTTTACATAGAGTCGGTTACATAAGAAGGAATCTTCATAGTCGGTCACCAAGCTTGCCTTTCATGCCAAGGAGAGTCCAATCCGAACACAGGTATAGTCTTCGGCCATCATGTCTTCGCAGCCCATCAGTCCGGCCCATGGATAACAGGTCGGACGCCTGAGGACCCCTTAATCCAGGACTCCCTCACCGATGCACTAGGTATGACACCTAGATCGGATATGAACTCCTTCATCCAGACTCCTTCGTTTGCTGCTTCCGAAGTAGCTATATACTCTGCTTCACACGTAGGTCCCACCACAATGCTTTGTTTAGAACTGCTCCAACTTACAGCTCCACCGTTCAATATAAACACATATCCGGTTTGCGATTTAGAATCGTCTGGATCAGTGTCAAAGCTTGCATCGACATAACCATTTACGACGAGCTCTTTGTCACCTGCATAAGCGAGAAACATATCCTTAGTCATTTTCAGGTATTTCAGGATGTTCTTGACCGCTGTCCAGTGATCCACTCCTGGATTACTTTGGTACCTCCCTGCTAAACTAATAGCAAGGCACACATCAGGTCTGGTACACAGCATTGCATACATGATAGAGCCTATGGTTGAAGCATAGGGAACACTTTTCATTTTCTCTCTATCTTTTGCAGTGGTCGGGCATTGAGTCTTACTCAACTTCACACCATGTAACACAGGCAAGAACCCTTTCTTTGCTTGATCCATTTTGAACTTCTTCAAAACTTTATCAAGGTAAGTGCTTTGTGAAAGTCCAATTAAGCGTCTTGATATATCTCTATAGATCTTGATGCCCAATATATAAACAGCTTCTCCGAGGTCTTTCATTGAAAGACTCTTATTCAAGTATCCTTTTATGCTATCCAGAAATTCTATATCATTTCCAATAAACAATATGTCATCCACATATAATATTAGAAATGCTACAGAGCTCCCACTCACTTTCTTGTAAATACAGGCTTCTCCAAAGGTCTGTATAAAACCATATGCTTTGATCACACTATCAAAACATTTATTCCAACTCCGAGAGGCTTGCACCAGTCCATAAATGGATCACTAGAGCTTGCACAGTTTGTTAGCACCCTTTGGATCGACAAAACCTTCTAGTTGCATCATATACAACTCTTCTTCCAGAAATCCATTCAGGAATGCAGTTTCGACATGCATTTGCCAAATTTCATAATCATAAAATGCGGCAATTGCTAACATGATTCGGACAGACTTAAGCATCGCTACGGGTGAGAAAGTCTCATCATAGTCGACCCCTTGAACTTGTCGAAAACCTTTTGCAACAAGTCAAGATTTGTAAATAGAAACATTACCATCAGCGTTAGTCTTCTTCTTGAAGATCCATTTATTCTCGATGGCTTGCCGATCATCGGGCAAGTCAACCAAAGTCCATACTTTGTTCTCATACATGGATCCCATCTCAGATTTCATGGCCTCAAGCCATTTTTTGGAATCTGGGCTCACCATCGCTTCTTCATAGTTTGTAGGTTCATCATGGTCAAGTGACATGACTTCCATAACAGGATTACCATACCACTCTGGTGCGGATCTTACTCTGGTTGACCTATGAGGTTCGATAGTAACTTGATCTGAAGTTTCATGATCATCATCATTAGCTTCCTCACTAATTGGTGTAGGTGTCACAGGAACCGGTTTCTGTGATGAACTACGTTCCAATAAGGGAGCAGGTACAGTTACCTCATCAAGTTATACTTTCCTCCCACTCACTTCTTTCGAGAGAAACTCCTTCTCTAGAAAGGATCCATTTTTAGCAACAAATGTCTTGCCTTGGGATCTGTGATAGAAGGTGTACCCCAATAGTTTCCTTTGGGTATCCTATGACGACACATTTCTATGATTTGGGTTCGACCTTATCAGGTTGAAGCTTTTTCACATAAGCATCGCAGCCCCAAACTTTAAGAAACGACAACTTTGGTTTCTTGCCAAACCATAGTTCATAAGGTGTCATTTCAACGGATTTTGATGGTGCCCTATTTAACGTGAATGCAGCCATCTCTAAAGCATAACCCCAAAACGATAGCGGTAAATTTGTAAGAGACATCATAGATCGCACCATATGTAGTAAAGTACGATTACGATGTTCGGACACACCATTATGCTGTGGTGTTCCGGGTGGCGTGAGTTGCGAAACTATTCCGCATTGTTTCAAATGTAGACCTAACTCGTAACTCAAATATTCTCCTCCACGATCAGATCGTAGAAACTTTATTTTCTTGTTACGATGATTTTCCACTTCACTCTGAAATTCTTTGAACTTTTCAAATGTTTCAGACTTATGTTTCATTAAGTAGATATACCCATATCTTCTCAAATCATCTGTGAAGGTGAGAAAAAAAACGATACCCACCGCGAGCCTCAATATTCATTGGACCACATACATCAGTATGTATGATTTCCAACAAATCTGTTGCTCACTCCATAGTTTCGGAGAACTGTGTTTTAGTCATCTTGCCCATGAGGCATGGTTCGCAAGTACCAAGTGATTCATAATCAAGTGATTCCAAAAGTCCATCAAAATGGAGTTTCTTCATATGCTTTACACCAATATGACCTAAACGGCAGTGCCACAAATAAGTTGCACTATCATTATCAACTCTGCATCTTTTGGTTTCACATTATGAATATGTGTATTACTACTATCGATATTTAACACAAATAGACTACTCTTCAAGGGTGCATGACCATAAAAGATATTATTCATATAAATAGAGCAACCATTATTCTCAGATTTAAATGAATAACCATCTCGCATCAAACATGATCCAGATATAATGTTCATGCTTAACGCTGGCACCAAATAACAATTATTCAGGTCTATAATTAATCCCGAAGGTAGATGTAGAGGTAGCATGCCGATGGCGATCACATCAACTTTGGAACCATTTCCCACGCGCATCGTCACCTCGTCCTTAACCAATCTTCGCTCAATCCGTAGTCCCTGTTTCGAGTTGCAAATATTAGCAACAGAACCTGTATCAAATACCCAGGTGCTACTGCGAGCTCTAGTAAGGTACACATCAATAACATGTATGTCACATATACCTTTGTTCACTTTGCCATCCTTCTTATCCGCCAAATACTTGGGGCAGTTCCACTTCCAATGACCAGTCTGTTTGCAGTAGAAGCACTTAGTCTCAGGCTTAGGTCCAGATTTGGGTTTCTTCTCCTGAGAGGCAACTTGTTTGCCGTTCTTTTTGAAGATCCCCTTCTTCTTCCCTTTACCATTTTTCTTGAAACTGGTGGTCTTGTTGACCATCAACACTTGATGTTCTTTCTTGATTTCTACCTCCATGGCCTTTAGCATTGCGAAGAGCTCGAGAATTGTCTTATCCATCCCTTGCATATTATAGTTCATCACGAAGCTCTTGTAGCTTGGTGGCAGTGATTGAAGAACTCTGTCAATGACACTATCAACAGGAAGATTAACTCCCAGTTGAGTCAAGTGATTATGGTACCTAGACATTCTGAGTATATGTTCACTTACAGAACTATTCTCCTCCATCTTGCAGCTGTAGAACTTATTGGAGACTTCATATCTCTCATCCGGGCATTTTCTTGAAATATTAACTTCAACTCCTGGAACATCTCATATGCTCCATGACGTTCAAAACGTTGTTGAAGTCCCGGTTCTAAGCCGTAATGCATGGCACAATGAACTATCGAGTAGTCACCAGCTTTGCTCTGTCAGACGTTCTTAACGTCATCAGCAGCATCTACAGCAAGCCTAGCACCCAGCGGTGCTTCCAGGACGTAATTCTTTTGTGCAGCAATGAGGATAATCCTCAAATTACGGACCCAGTCCGTGTAATTGCTACCATCATCTTTCAACTTTGCTTTCTCTAGGAATGCATTAAAATTCAGCAGAACAACAGCACGGGCCATCTATCTACAACAACATAGACAGGCAAAATACTATCAGGTACTAAGTTCATGATAAATTTAAGTACAATTAATCATATTACTTAAGAACTCCCACATAGATAGATATTCCTCTAATCATCTAAGTGATCACGTGATCCAAATCAACTAAACCTTAACTGATCATCACGTGAAATGGAGTAGCTTTCAATGGTGAACATCACTATGTTGATCATATCTACTATATGATTCACGCCCGACCTTTCGGTCTTAGTGTTCCGAGGCCATATCTGCATATGCTAGGCTCGTCAAGTTTAACCCGGGTATTCCGCGTGTGCAAAAACTAGCTTGCACCCGTTGTATAAGAACGTTGAGCTTATCACACCCGATCATCACATGGTGTCTCGGCACGACGATCTTTTGCAACGGTGCATACTCAGGGAGAACACTTATACCTTGAAATTTTTAGTGAGAGATCATCTTATAATGCTACCGTCAATCAAAGTGGAATAAGATGCATAAAGGATAAACATCACATGCAATCAATATAAGTGATATGATATGGCAATCATCATCGTGTGCCTTTGATCTCCATCTCTAAAGCACCGGTATGATCACCATCGTCACCGGCGCGACACCTTGATCTCCTTCGTAGCATCGTTGTCGTCTTGCCAACTATTGCTTCTACGACTATCGCTACTGCTTAGTGATAAAGTAAAGCAATTACATGGCGATTGCATTTCATACAATAAAGCGACAACCATATGGCTCCTGCCAGTTGCCGATAACTCTGTTACAAAACATGATCATCTCATACAATAAAGTATAGCATAAAGCCTTGACCATATCACATCACAAAATGCCCTGCAAAAATAAGTTAGACATCCTCTACTTTGTTGTTGCAAGTTTTACGTGGCTGCTACGGGCTGAGCAAGAACCGTTCTTACCTAGGCATCAAAACCACAACGATAGTTCGTCAAGTTAGTGATGTTTTAACCTTCAACAAGGACCGGGCGTAGTCACACTCAGTTCAACTAAAGTTTGAGAAACTTACACCCGCCAGCCACCTGTGGGCAAAGCACGTCGGTAGAACCAGTCTCGCGTAAGTATACGCGTAATGTCGGTCCGGGCTGCTTCATCCAACAATACCGCCAAACCAAAGTATGGCATGCTGGTAAGCAGTATGACTTGTATCGCCCACAACTCACTTGTGTTCTACTCGTGCATATAACATCTACGATAAACCTGGCTCAGATGCAACTGTTGGGGAATGTAGTAATTTCAAAAAAATTCCTACGCACACGCAAGATCATGGTGATGCATAGCATCAAGAGCGGAGAGTGTCGTCCACGTACCCTCATAGACTGTTAAGCGGAAGCGTTATGACAACGTGGTTGATGTAGTCGCACGTCTTCATGATCGACCGATCCTCAGTACCGAACGTACGGCACCTCCGCGTTCAGCGCACGTTCAACTCGGTGACGTCCCACGAACTCACGATCCAGTAGAGATCGAGGAAGAGTTTCGTCAGCACGACGGCATGGTGGTGATGTTGATGAAGCTACCGACGCAGGGCTTCGCCTAAGCATCGCTACGATATGAACACGGTGGATTATGGTGGAGGGGGGCACCGCACATAGCTGGGAGAGATCAATGATCAACTTGTGTGTCCTAGGGTGCCCCCTGCCCCCATATATAAAGGAGAAAGGGGGAGGCCGGCCGGCCCTGTAGGGCGCGCCAGGAGAAGGAGTCCTCCTCCTAGTAGGAGTAGGACTCCCCTCTTTCCTACTCCTACCAGGAGGGGGAAAGGAAGGGAGAGAAGGAGAAGGAAAGGGGGGCGCCACCCCCCTTCCTTGTCCAATTCGGACCAGAGGGGGAGGGGGCACGCGGCCTTCCCTGGCCGGCCCCTCTATCTCTCAACTAGGGCCCAACAAGGCCCATTAACCCCCGGGGGGTTCCGATAACCCCTCCGGCACTCCGGTAAAATCCCGATTTCACCCGGAACTCTTCTGGTGTCCAAATGTAGGCTTCCAATATACCAATCTTTATGTCTCGACCATTTCTAGACTCCTCGTCATGTCCGTGATCATTTCCGGAACTGTGACCTACCTTTGGTACATCAAAACATATAAACTCATAATACCGATCGTCATAGAACTTGAAGCGTGTGGACCCTATGGGTTCGAGAACTATGTAGACATGACCGAGTCATGTCTCCGGTCAATAACCAATAGTGGAACATGGAAACTCATATTGGTTCCTACATATTCTACCAAGATCTTTATCGGTCAAACCGCATAATAGCATACGTTGTTCCTTTTGTCATCGGTATGTTACTTGCCCGAGGTTCGATCGTTGGTATCTCAATACCTAGTACAATCTCGTTACCGGCAAGTCTCTTTACTCATTCCGTAATGCATCATCCTGCAACTAACTCATTAGTCACAATGCTTGCAAGGCTTATAGTGATGTGCATTACCGAGAGGGCCCAGAGATACCTCTCTGACAATTACAGTGACAAATCCTATTCTTGACCTATGCCAACTCCACGAACACCATCGAAGACACCTGTACAACAACTTTATAATCACCCGGTTACGTTGTGACTTTGGTAGCAGACAAAGTTTTCCTCCGGTATTCGGGAGTTGCATAATCTCATAGTCATAGGAACATGTATAAGTCATGAAGAAAGAAATAGCAGTAAACTAAACGATCAAGTGCTAAGCTGACGGAATGGGTCAAGTCAATCACATCATTATCCTAATGATGTGATCTCGTTGATAAAATGACAACTCATGTCTATGGCTAGGAAACGCAACCATCTTTGATCAACGAGCTAGTCAAGTAGAGGAATACTAGTGACACTATGTTTGTCTATGTATTCACACATGTATTATGTTTACGGTTAATATAATTCTAGCATGAATAATAAACATTTATCATGATATGAGGAAATAAATAATAACTTTATTATTTCCTCTAGGGCATATTTCCTTCAGTCAGAACCCCGATCCTAAGTCACACTGATCTAGAATGTAACACATCGTATCACTTTGCAGCCTCAAGCACGGTATCCCCATGGGTGCCACCTTACCTGTGCCAGGACCGTTTGCGCCTTTTGGCTCACGTATATGATAGTGTTGCTAGCATCCATATGACAGAGAACCCGGGCCGACATGACAAGTCATAAACCCAAAGTGGCACTAACTTACAGGGACAGGCATACATGACCCAGCAACGAACATGTCGATCATCAACGTACGAGAAGGCCATCCATAGCACTCATGCTTATCTTGCGCATTTTAGAGTATCCACATTCACTTGCCTATGAACTGTATAAGCAACCCAGTAGTCCTTTACCGCGGATTCGAATAGATCATGTTAACCCTGCAGGGGTGTACTTCTTCACACATGCTCTCACCACTTACGGCCACGTACACGTCATGTATCTCGGCAACCTTCAAGCGGAAGCCTGGCGAGGGTGTTGGCCACGACCTGACTAACCACACAAGTTCCTAGTGTAGGTTTATCGCCTATTCGGGTTCCATCCGCAAGGAGATCCGGCCGGGGTGTCACTCACGGCCCAAACGATGTGTACAGGGCTCCCAAGCCCACCAAATGGGCGACGCTTGGTACACCAGGCCATGGTGCATAGTCTTTCCCAAGCCCACCTATACCGGGTGCCACTTGGTAGACTACTAACACAACCTACAAACACCAGAAACTAGTTGCATCTCCTGGACAGAGATCGAGGTGATTAATAAGTCGAGAGGGGTTGAGTTACCAGAACCCAATGTGTGGTAGCAACTGTCTTGGATCACAGACACAGAACTCAGTTCCTGAGGACGGTTTCAATGAGACAACCCACCAAGTACTCCTACATGGCCTCTGACCGCTACATTTACCAAATTGTGTTCACACACTTAGCTCTCAACAGAAGGACATGTTCAACACCGTTCCAATCCATCCCAGATTAATCAGACCTGACACAACTCTAAGAAAGAGTAGGCATAACAAACAAGCATGAATGAGTAGGCACATCAGGGCTCAAACAACCCCTACTCATGCTAGTGGGTTTCAACTATTTATTGTGGCAAAGACAGGTCATGCAGAGGAATTGGGTTCAACTACCACAAGAAGTAATAGTTGAAATGTTGTTGTCCTAATGAAGTAAAAGAGAGCAGGAGTGAGAGAGTGGGATTGTATCGAAATGCTCAATGGGGGTTTGCTCGCCTGGCACTTCTGAAGATAGTATAGCTCTTCATCAGTGTCATCGAACTCATCGTCGGAACAACGTCTAGTGAGACGGGGCAAACATCGGCTAAGAAGAGAGAACACAATCAATACAATGCAACAATATGTTGCATGAAGATGACAAGGCAACATGCTATGATTTGGGCTAATGCAGCTAGCAACAATTTAAATGGAGTTGGTTCGAATACAAGATTCAAATTCAAACACCATATGTGATTATTCAAATGTCATTTAATTGATTTGACCTAATCAGCAGGCATAAGTTGCTCAAACATACATGCAAATGCCATAAACAGATTTTTTGTATTTTTCTGATCATTTTTCATATATTAATTATCTCCATTGGAGTTATATATTATTTTCTATGATTTTTTGAAGTTTAAACACTTTTCTAGAATTTCCTGAATTAATTAAATGGCAGAAAAGCTTTATTCCGTCTGCATCATAGTGGCATGATGTCAGCGAGTCAACCGAGGCTGGCCAAGTCAAACCTGACCAGTGGAGTCCACTGGTCAGTGACCTAGGGCTGGCCAGCATCGCTGACAGGTGGGTCCGGTCAACGACCACGTCAGCGTGGTCATTTCTGACCCGTGTGTCCCATGGGGTTATAAACTAATCTAAACAGGAAATAAACACAGGGTTAATTAGGCGTGGGGCCCGCCTGTCATTGACCCCAAGGGGCGTTAATTGTGGTAGTTATCCCCTAATGACGTGCCACGCCAGCTCGCCGGAGTTTGGTCGGCTGTGGCCATTTCGCGCGGCGGAGGGCATCGGGTTTGAGCTATGGTCAATTGTTTCGAGCACAGTTTGCGGCTATGGGACGGTGGGACTCGCGCGCATCTATTCCAGCAAGCGGCAGCAGCTGGGATGGCCGGAGCTCACCGGAACAGAGCACGTGGCGGTGGCCGGAGTTCAGGTTTGAGCGGGCGCAGGGTTGTGGTGCGCTAGGAAGCCAGCTATGGGGCTGGGAGGCTCCCTGAGAGTGCCCTGAACACAAGTGCATGCTCGGCTGCGAGGTGCAGCACCTGTGGCCACAGAGGCAAGAAGCTCAGGCAGCGGCATGGTTCGGTTTCAAGAGAGACGGCAACTACGGTGTGCAAGCGAGACGGGGAAGAGGGGGGTTCGGGGAAGGAGCTCCCAACAGAGACGAAGAGCAGGTCAGCTAGTGATACGTCTCCAACGTATCTATAATTTTTGATTGCTCCATGCTATATTATCTACTGTTTTGAATGTTTATGGGCTTTATTATACACTTTTATATCATTTTTTGGGACTAACCTATTAACCTAGAGCCCAGTGCCAGTTTCTGTTTTTTACCCTGTTTTAGGGTTTCGAAGAAAAGGAAAATCAAACGGAGTCCAATTGACCTGAAACTTCACGGAACTCATTTTTGGAAGGAAAGAATCCCAGAAGACTTGGAGTGCACGTCGGGGGATCTGCGAGGAGGTCACGAGGTAGGGGGGCGCGTCCACCCCCTGGGCGCGCCCTCCACCCTCGTGAGCCCCTCGTGCCCCCCCTGACGTACTTCTTTCGCCTATATATCTCCATATACCCTAAAAACATCTGAGGGAATAATAGATCGGGAGTTCCGCCGCCAGAAGCCTCTGTAGCCACCAAAAGCCAATCTAGACCCGTTCCAACACCCTGCCGGAGGGAGCAATCCCTCTCCGGTGGCCATCTTCATCATCCCAGTGATCTCCATGACAAGGAGGGAGTAGTTCTCCCTCGGGGCTGAAGGTATGTACCAGTAGCTATGTGTTTGATCTCTCTCTCTCTCTCGTGTTCTTGAGGTGATACGATCTTGATGTATTGCGAGCTTTGCTATTATATTTGGATCCTATGATGTTTTCTCCGCCATCTACTCTCTTGTAATGAATTGAGTTTCCCCTTTGAAGTTATCTTATCAGATTGAGTCTTTAAAGATTTGAGAACACTTGATGTATGTCTTGCCGTGCGTATCTGTGGTGACAATGGGATACCACGTGATTCACTTGATGTATGTTTTGGAGATCAACTTGTGGGTTCCGCCCATGAACCTATGCATAGGGGTTGGCACATGTTTTCATCGTGATTCTTCAGTAGAAACTTTGGGGCACTCTCTGAGGTTCTATGTGTTGGTTTAATAGATGAATATGAGATTGTGTGATGCATATCATATAATCATACCCACGGATACTTGAGGTGACATTGGAGTACCTAGGTGACATTAGGGTTTTGATTGATTTGTGTCTTAAGGTGTTATTCTATTACGAACTCTAGGGCTGTTTGTGACACCTATAGGAATAGCCCAACGGATTGATTGGAAAGAATAACTTTGAGGTGGTTTCGTACCCTACCCTAGTCTCTTCGTTTGTTCTCCGCTATTAGTGACTTTGGAGTGAATCTTTGTTGCATGTTGAGGGATAGTTATGTGATCCAATTATGTTATTATTGTTGAGGGAACTTACACTAGCGAAAGTATGAACCCTAGGCCTTGTTTCCTAGCATTGCAATACCATTTACGCTCACTTTTATGATTAGTTACCTTGCTGTTTTTATAATTTCAGATTATAAATACCTTTGTCTACTATCCATATACCACTTGTATCACCATCTCTTCGCCGAACTAGTGCACCTATACAATTTACCATTGTATTGGGTGTGTTGGGGACACAAGAGACTCTTTGTTATTTGGTTGCAGGGTTGCTTGAGAGAGACCATCTTCATCCTACGCCTCCTACGGATTGATAAACCTTAGGTCATCCACATGAGGGAAATTTGCTACTGTCCAACAAACCTCTGCACTTGGAGGCCCAACAACATCTACAAGAAGAAGGTTGTGTAGTAGACATCAAGCTCTTTTCTGGCGCCATTGTCGGGGAGGTTAGCACTTGAAGGTATATCTTTGGATCTTGCAATCGAGTCTTTTAGTTTCTTGTTTTAGCACTAGTTTAGTTTATAAAAGAAAACTACAAAAATATGGAATTGAGTTTGCCTCATACGCTTCTTCTTTTTAATATCTTTCATGAGTATAATGGAAAGGAAAATTGTGCCAAAGTGTTAGAATAAGAATGCATTAAAATTTTTGGCACTAAATCTTTGAATGATGAGCATGATTGCAATGTTGTTAGTATGAATTCTTTGAATATCCATGATGCTAATGATATGCAAAGCCACAAGCTTGGGGATGCTACGTTTGATGAAGATGATATTTTTTGCCCCCCAAGTTTTGATGAGCAAATTTATTATGATGAAAGCATGCCTCCTATTTATGATTATTATATTGATGAAAGTGGATTTGGAGAGGTCATACTTTATTTTGTGATGAATCCACTATTCCGGAAGAGGTTCCAATTGATTATGAGAACAAAGTTGCTATCTATGATGATTATTGTGATAACTTCTATGCTATAAAGAATAATGATATCCATGAAACTTGTCATCATGATTTTAGTTTTCAATTGGATTATGCCTCACATGATAATTATTTTGTTGAGTTTGCTCCCACTATTATTCATGAGAAGAATTTTTCTTGTGTGGAGAGTAATAAAATTTCTATGCTTGTAGATCATGAAAAGAATGCTTTAGGTGATAGTTATATTGTTTAATTCATTCGTGATGCTACTGAAAATTATTATGAGGGAGGAACATATGCTTTTAGGAATTGCAATAATATCAAGTTTCCTCTCTATGTGCTTAAAATTTTGAAGTTATGCTTGTTTTACCTTCCTATGCAAGTTGATTCTTGTTCCCACAAGTTGTTTGCTCACAAAATCCGTATGCATAGGAAGTGGGTTAGACTTAAATGTGATAGTCATATTCTTCATGATGCTCTCTTTATGTTTCAATTCTTACCCTTTATGTGAGCATCATTGAAATCATCATTTTAGTTACTTGCTTTTTGTTCCTATTTAGTAATAAATAATTCATCTAGCCTCTGTTTAGATGTGGTTTTATGCTTTTAATTAGTGTTTGTGCCAAGTAGAACCTTTGGGAAGACTTGGGGAAAGTCTTGTTGATCATGCTGTAAAGACAGAAACTTTAGCGCTCACGAGAATCGCTGCCATTTTTTATTCGAGAGTGATATTTTGTTAATTCTTTTTGAATATGATTAATAGATAAATTACTCAGGTCCAGAAACTTATTTGAGAATTTTATGAGTTCCATAAGTATACGTTTGATCCAGATTACTACAGACTATTCTGTTTTTGACAGATTCTGTTTTCATTGTGTTGTTTGCTTATTTTGATGAATCTATGGCTAGTAAAATAGTTTATAAACCATAGAGAAGTTGGAAAACAGTAGGTTTAACACCAATATAAATAAAGAATGAGTTCATTACAGTACCTTGAAGTGGTGTTTTGTTTTCTTTCACTAACAGAGCTTACGAGTTTTCTGTTAAGTTTTGTGTTGTGAAGTTTTCAAGTTTTGGGTAAAGATTCGATGGACTATGGAATAAGGAGTGGAAAGAGCCTAAGCTTGGGGATGCCCAAGGCACCCCAAGATAATATTCAAGGATAACCAAGAGCCTAAGCTTGGGGATGCCCCGGAAGGCATCCCCTCTTTCGTCTTCATTCATCGGTAACTTTACTTGGAGCTATATTTTTATTCACCACATGATATGTGTTTTGCTTGGAGCGTCGTTTTATTTTCTTTAGCTTTGCTTTGCTGTTTAAATAAAATATCAAGATCTGAAATTATTAAATGGGAGAGTCTTCACATAGTTACATAATTATTGGACTACTCATTGATCTTCACTTATATCTTTCGGAGTAGTTTGTCATTTGCTCTAGTACTTCACTCATATCTTTTAGAGCACGGTGGTGGTTTTATTTTGAAGAAATAGATGAACTACCATGCTTCAATTATATTATTTTGAGAGTCTTAAAAAGCATGGTAATTTTCTTAAATAATCCTAATATGCTAAGCATACAAGATTTGTAAGAATTCTTATGAGTGTGTTGTATACGAAGAAAAGTTTGATGCTTGATGATTGTTTTGAGATATGGAGGTGATAATATTAAGAGTCATGCTAGTTGAGTAGTTGTGAATTTGAGAAATGCTTGTGTTGAATCTTGCAATTCCCGTAGCATGCACGTATGGTAAACGTTATGTAACAAATTTCAAACATGATGTGTTATTTGATTGTCCTCCTTATGAGTGGCGGTCGGGGACGAGCGATGGTTTTTTTCCTACAAATCTGTCCCCCTAGGAGCATGTGCGTAGTGCTTTGGTTTTTGATGGCTTGTAGATTTTTGCAATAAGTATGTGAGTTCTTTATGACTAATGTTGAGTCCATGGATTATACGCACTCTCACCCTTCCATCATTGCTAGCCTCTTCGGTACCGTGCATTGCCCTTTCTCACATTGAGAGTTGGTGCAAACTTCGCCGCTGCATCCAAACCCCGTGATATGATACGCTCTTTCACACATAAACCTCCTTATATCTTCCTCAAAACAGCCACCATACCTACCTATTATGGCATTTCCATAGCCATGCCGAGATTTATTGCCATGCAACTTCCATCATCATCATATACATGACACATTCATCATTGTCATATTGCTTAGCATGATCATGTAGTTGACATAGTATTCGTGGCAAAGCCACCGTTCATAATTCTTTCATACATGTCACTCTTGATTCATTGCATATCCCAGTACACCGCCGGAGGCATTCATATAGAGTCATACTTTGTTCTAGTATCGAGTTGTAATCATTGAGTTGTAAATAAATAGAAGTGTGATGATCATCATTCAATAGAGCATTGTCCAAAAAAAGGGCCAAAGAAAAAAAAAGAAGGCCCAAAAAAAGGGGGCAATGCTACTATCCTTTTACCACACTTGTGCTTCAAAGTAGCACCATGTTCTTCATATAGAGAGTCTCTTGAGTTATCACTTTCATATACTAGTGGGAATTTTTATTATAGAACTTGGCTTGTATATTCCAACAATGGGCCTCCTCAAGTGCCCTAGGTCTTCGTGAGCAAGCAAGTTGGATGCACACCCACTAGTCTCTTTTGTTGAGCTTTCATACATTTATAGCTCTAGTGCATCAGTTGCATGGCAATCCCTACTCCTTGCATTAACATCAATCGATGGACATCTCCATAGACCATTGATTAGCCTCGTTGATGTGAGACTTTCTCCTTTTTGTCTTCTCCACATAACCCCCTCATTATATTCTATTCCATCCATAGTGCTATATCCATGGCTCGCGCTCATGTACTGCGTGAAAGTTTATAGGTTTGAGATTACTAAAGTATGAAACAATTGCTTGGCTTGTCATCGGGGTTGTGCATGATGAGAGCATTCTTGTGTGACGAAAATGAAACATGACTAAACTATATGATTTTGTAGGGATGAACTTTCTTTGGCCATGTTATTTTGAGAAGACATAATTGCTTAGTTAGTATGCTTGAAGTATTATAATTTTTATGTCAATATGAACTTTTGTCTTGAATCTTTCGGATCTAAATATTCATACCACAATTAAGAAGAATTGCATTGATATTATGCCAACTACCATTCCATATCAAAAATTCTTTCTTTTATCGTTTACCTTCTCGAGGACGAGCAGGAATTAAGCTTGGTGATGCTGATACGTCTCCAACGTATCTATAATTTTTGATTGCTCCATGCTATATTATCTACTATTTTGAATGTTTATGGGCTTTATTATACACTTTTATATCATTTTTTGGGACTAACCTATTAACCCAGAGCCCAGTGCCAGTTTCTGTTTTTACCCTGTTTTAGGGTTTCGAAGAAAAGGAAAATCAAACGGAGTCCAATTGACCTGAAACTTCACGGAACTCATTTTTGGAAGGAAAGAAGCACATAAGACTTGGAGTGCACGTCGGGGGATCTACGAGGAGGTCACGAGGCAGGGGGGCGCGCCCACCCCCCCTGGGCGCGCCCTCCACCCTCGTGAGCCCCTCGTGCCCCCCTGACGTACTTCTTTCGCCTATATATCTCCATAAACCCTAAAAACATCCGAGGGCATAATAGATCGGGAGTTCCGCCGCCAGAAGCCTCTGTAGCCACCAAAAGCTAATCTAGACCCATTCCGGCACCCTGCAGGAGGGGGCAATCCCTCTCCGGTGGCCATCTTCATCATCCCGGTGGTCTCCATGACGAGGAGGGAGTAGTTCTCCCTCGGGGCTGAGGGTATGTACCAGTAGCGATGTGTTTGATCTCTCTCTCTCTCTCTCTCTCGTGTTCTTGAGGTGATATGATCTTGATGTATCGCGAGCTTTGCTATTATATTTGGATCCTATGATGTTTTCTCCCCCATCTACTCTCTTGTAATGAATTGAGTTTCCCCTTTGAAGTTATCTTATCGGATTTAGTCTTTAAAGATTTGAGAACACTTGATGTATTTCTTGCCGTGCGTATCTGTGGTGACAATGGGATACCACGTGATTCACTTAATGTATGTTAGGTGATCAACTTGCGGGTTCCGCCCATGAACCTATGCATATGGGTTGGCACATGTTCTCGTCGTGATTCTTCGATAGAAACTTTGCGGCATTCTTTGAGGTTCTATGTGTTGGTTTAATAGATGAATCTAAGATTGTGTGATGCATATCGTATAATCATATCCGCGGGTACTTGAGGTGACAATGGAGAATCTAGGTGACATTAGGGTTTTTATTGATTTGTGTCTTAAGGTGTTATTCTAGTATGAACTCTAGGGCTGTTTGTGACACCTATAGGAATAGCCCAACGGATTGATTGGAAAGAATAACTTTGAGGTGGTTTCGTACCCTACCCTAATCTCTTCGTTTGTTCTCCGCTATTAGTGACTTTGGAGTGACTCTTTATTGCATGTTGAGGGATAGTTATGTGATCCAATTATGTTATTATTGTTGAGGGAACTTACACTAGCGAAAGTATGAACCCTAGGCCTTGTTTCCTAGCATTGCAATACCGTTTACACTCACTTTTATCATTAGTTACCTTGCTGTTTTTATAATTTCATATTACAAATACCTTTATCTACTATCCATATACCATTTGTATCACCATCTCTTCGCCGAACTAGTGCACCTATACAATTTACCATTGTATTGGTGTGTTGGGGACACAAGAGACTCTTTGTTATTTGGTTGCAGGGTTTCTTGAGAGAGACCATCTTCATCATACGCCTCCTATGGATTGATAAACCTTAGGTCATCCACTTGAGGGAAATTTGCTACTATCCTACAAACCTCTGCACTTGGATGCCCAACAACGTCTACAAGAAGAAGGTTGTGTAGTAGACATCAGCCAGCTCGGGGGAGGCCGGAGCTGAGTAGGGCGGCGAAGATGATCTCGGACGCCTGAGGTTGAAGACGAGGCCATGGCGGTGTTCGCATGAGTCCGACAACGCGTGGATCAGCGATGAGGACGAGGGCAGAGGTGCGGTTCTTCCGGACGCGTCGATGAGGCAAGTGGTGGACGGTGGCAGTGGTGGACAATGACGGCGACGGTGGCTGTAGCCATGCTCGGCCATGGGGAGGGAAAGCACAAGAGCGAAGGGGAGAGAGAACCAGAGAGTGAGGGGGTTACGTGGCCGTCTCTGTGGCACTAGGAGAGGGCCTCGGTGGCGTGAAGCAGGCAGGGAGGAGGCGTGGCACCCTCGGGCGCGCTCGCTGTCTTGCCTCTCCCTATCGGCAGAGGTTGAAGACAACCGCTTTGGCCAGGTGGGCTGGGCCAACGTTGGGCTGCCAGGTGGCTGCGCCTGGTAATTAAGGCCATGTCAGTTCTCTCTCTCTCTCTCTCTCTCTAGTTTTCTAGTTTTCTTTTTATATTTTCTATTGTTTGTTTTCTGGTTTAATTAAAATACCAGAACACTTGTAAAATCCTAAAAATAATTATGGGTACTATTTGAATTATTCTCAACAGCCCCCAAATACTTTCAGAATTATTTGGACATTTGAAAATATTTATAGCATTTAAATGTCCAAATGAAAATAGTTATGATTTAATTCAGTGACCCCAAATGACCTAGGAAAATGTGCACTATTTTGGCAGAGGTTCAAGACCAATCCAAAGATGATGGCCATTTTGTGAAGGGCATTTTGTGTACATCGAGACAATTTTCAGTTGAACCTGCTATTATTAGGGGGTGCTAGGGTTTGTTAATCCCCATTTCATGTTTAAAGAGAATTGAAACATGCTGCAAGGATGCTGATGTAACTAATGGCAATCAAATTCTAGGCATGTGATAGGAAATGGCATGACGTGGCATTTTTCAAAGTTTGGAAATTGGAGTGGCATTTCTCGGAATCACCAGATTTGGAGTGGCATTTATCAAATTAACCCAAAACACAAATAACTGGGCGAGCTGCTGGGTCCCTGGTGTCAGCCGCTCATTATGCTATTCTCTCGTTTATTGACTACGTTGACAATGGCGTGGGATCCGGATGTCAGAAATCCATTAGGAGGAGCCATTTTTTATTGGCTTGAAATAAGGAGGCACTTTCTTGCGTACTGCCATGACCTTGGTGGGTCCCTGCTGTCATGCTCTCGACGTACAATCATCTCCTGATTGTGTACGCGTCAACCTGGTAGGCCCACAAGTCAGCCTCTAATCCCGTGGAGGACAAATACAACCCATTTAAAAAACAAAAAGCCCATTCCATACGTTCAAACGGAAAGTTCCACATTCAGAGCAAAGTAACAGGTCTGGTCCAGATATAGAGTACTGAACTTCCACGTTGACAACCATCATAGCCAAGTTAACTATCTACTCCCACTAATACTCTAGTAGTGTAAAAATACTAACTTACTCTTAGCTAACTAGACGATGACGGCTGGCATCTGCGATACACGCTAAACCGGCACCGGCGTCCTCCGCCTCGACTCGGACTTGCCAGAGGTGTGATAGGGCGCGTTGCTCACGTGCGTTGGACCTTTCCATGCCAGCGTGGTCCACCGAAGCTTAGGCTTCTAAGTGGGAAACCAACTTGATGAGCTGGTAGTAAAATTCGGCATCGCGAATGCATGCCTGCCCGACAGCCTCCAGGGCTATTTGCCGGGCGCCGCGTCCACGTAGTCGGCCCAGTTGTAGGCACTCTGCTCGCGACTCAGAGCGTCGATGCACTGCTGCTTCATGTCCCGATGGCGGCGCAAATCGGCGATACGCTGGTCCTCCACCAGGCGGTCGCGCTCGAACAACTCCTCATACTCCGCATTGCCATCTAAAGAACGATAGACTGCTTCCTCCCTTGATCTGCCTTCTGGTGAAAAATCGAACACTAGTTCCGGCGGTGACCGCCTCCGGCGTTGCCTATCGCGGACGGGCGGGGGCTTGGCAGACGTGGCGAGAGCAAGGATAAGTGGCGAGCGACGTCAGGCCGGTAGGGGCTTATGAGGATAGGGCGAGTTGGGTGATGGTGCCACCAGAGAAGGCCGGGAAACAATAATTATAGGCGGAAGGTAGGTGAACCAGCGTGTCGCGGGAAACGCGACGGTTATCGCGGTTATCAGAATTCAATGCATAAGCAGGCATGGCTTAGTGCGCCAGCTTGCCGTGGAAAACTAGAAAAACTGAAATTATGATTGTGCCGTCCCATCCCGTCAGCGGTGCGTCATGTCCGTGCTGGGTCATACGTCAGCATGACAGTCAAACGAGTGCACTCGAATCATCTATATGAGGTACTCCCTCCTTGTCAAAAATGATTCCACCATTCATCATCTACCTTGGTTGGTGAGATTTTTTAATTAAGCCCTGCAAACCGGAAAGGAGGTAGTACGTGCGTGATCCGCTATTTATTCGTGTAGGATTGAGTAGGTTGGATAGTGTACGTGTAGGATCGAGTAGGTTGGATGGTGTACGTGTAGGATCGCATTAGCTGATGAATGTTCGCTGGGAGATAAGGCATTTGCGAACATTTTTGCTGGCAGTTTCTTTAGAGGTAGGCATTTTTATTCAAAAAAACTGCCACTTCGGATTTTGCATCGCAACTAAAACTACCAGGAGCGCATTAGTAGGCTAGCTAGTGATCGATCAGCAACTTTTAAACACTGAGCGAATAGAAATAAGGAACTGTTAGTAACTTGTAAACACTGAGAACACAGAAATATGGATCATGCTATGCACAGCAGTAAGAGTCGATCCGTTCAAAATGTTCACATGAGACTCACATGCCTGGCATTATAATATGTTCACATTAGTAGCCAAAATGCAAAACCAACTAGTAAGATTCCCATACATAAGATCAACATGTTAATGCATCTCAATGATTCACAGATTATATACAAATATGTAGCTCCAAAAGAAAAGATCTAGAAAATACATCTGTTCTTCCTACTAACATGGATGCTTCTCTTGGCCAACATTCCGTATAGAGTGAAAGACAAATTTGTTTGTAAAGTGTACAATTCCTCTTGCAAACGTAAGTGGTTTTACCAACAGCTGGAACCATGAGAATGAACCACACATGATGGAGGAACATCCACTGCAATATGATTTGGTCTTCTCTCTATCACACGGCGAGACTATTTTCGGAATACAAACTTTAACTTAGGCAAAATGATGCCCATTGTATAATCAGACCAAAGCAATGAAGCACCTAGTGTTGGCCAATAAATAGTACAGTACTACTTTTCTGTAGTCCATAAAGTGATTATCCAATCTTTTTGTGTCTATTTTCAAATGGCACTGCATGCAGTGACTATTCTATTCTCTTGTGTAGTTCAACCAAAATTGCGGTCACTTTGTTTGTTTGCCAAATAGCAATGGGCAGACATCTCTGTCTGCACAAATATCAAGCAGCTAGTAAACGTATACCCCACCTTGTATTTTTGGTTTAAACACGTCTCTTCCGCTTAGCATCTGTCATGTTTTGCACTGGACAATTTGATACAGTCATGTTTTGCCCTGGAAAATTTCATACTACATTGATTTGCTGGTTTAGAGCAGAAATATAGTGCCTATTCTTCATCAGACGAAGGATATCCATGTTTGCAGTGATGGAAGAGGTGAAATCGATACAACCGAAATTGAGCATTCAATCATTGAATCATGTCCTGCACCTCCAATGTAGGTCCACCCTGCCAATAAATTCACATGCAAACCACTAGTATTACTATCTAATGACAGCACAAAAAGAGTGGCACGATAGTAGCAAACCATGTACCTTTGTAATGAATAGCTCATAATGCCACCAATTGGATATAAAGGTTTGGAAGAAAACTTGTTGCTAATGTTGAACCATTTGGACTTTTTGTGTAGTTCCACTAAAATCGAGCATCCCTGTTTGCATAGATATTGAAAGTGTGATTACTATAGAAGTGGCACTAGTTGAAGCATAGACTCACAAATATAAGCATTTCCAATTTCCTAATGGGAAAAGGTAGCAAGACTGTTTCTAACCACCTATTAGAAGGAATAAATAAGGCAACACCGACTGATGTCAGGAAGGAATACATAGTTTTTTTCTAAAAAATTGAACCATTCCTGACCTTTCCTTTTCTTTTAAGCATATTTTGTGCAGTTCAACTAAAATAAAATGCCATCACCGCCTTGACAATTCAGTGACACTGTACAAAAGGAAATGACTTAACATTACATCATGATGTCAGGTATGTAGTCGACAGGCATTAGAGAGAAACATACATACCTCCTCCGATAACATAATGAACATTAATTTTAACAAAGGTGTGACTAGCATTACCGGGATAATTTGAGTGAACTCTACACCCTCTATTCCTTAATATAAGACATTTTTTCAGTTCAATTTAAAAAACCCAAATGTCTATTATTTAGAAAAACAGGTAGTAGTTTTCTTGAGCACATATCTGGGAAAGCTTGCCACACTTTATATATGTCCATACGCTAATGCAACACCATTCGAATAGTACAAGTATACACTAATCCAGTGGCTAGTGCAACAATAGAGTAGTTATATTATTATAGGGTACAATACAATGATTTTATTGAACAGATTTCCATAAGCTCTAACACTGGAAGATCTCTATAAGAATTAACAATACAAAATGTAAAGGTAACAAGTTTCAGCATTGGTATACAAGTTGTGCAAGAGCATTAAACCAAATACAAAAGTCTGAAGGTAACTAGCATTATTAACTAATGACAGTATAAAAAATTTGCAAAGCATGTACCTTCAAGGTAAATATCATTTCGAACTCGAGGGGACCTAAAAATTGCTATCCAATCTTGATAATCGATCAAACATAAAAACTTGATAGAACGAATCAAGAGAACAACCGGAGGAGGAGGTGCCCACTCTTGACCTTTCCTCTTGACACTGTACAAAACTATTGTCTTATGTCATGAAAGTGAGGTACGTAATCTATAAGCATTAATGGTGCAATAATCTGAAAGTAGTAACAAGATTCATCATTGGTATACTGGCTGTGCAACAACATTAGAATGCCTTAGCTGAAAAATCTTTAATACATCCACAATCAACAGCTAACCCTGAAATAATCCAGTGACATTAAATGGCATTGCTTAAATTTATCGGTGGCATTAGACTGAGTGCGGCATTAGTTAAATGTGGCATCACTTTAGTAGTAGCATTGCTTGAGTTGACCGCTGGCGTTATACTAACAGCAAAAAAGTGGCAATAAGAGCATGGGAGGTCCATTCGGACAGTGGGCGCACCAGTATGATTTACCTCCATAGACACATAGAGTGGTGAAGGAGGTATGGTTGCCCAGAGCAACAAATATCTAGGCCGCATATGTGGATTATGTCCCATTTTTGTTCTCTTTAGCCACCATTTTCCTATGTGAGGACAACAAACCGATCAACTTGGTCATTGTCTATTGCGTTGTCATGCCTTTCTACCCTTCTTCAACCAAGATACACAACACCAATTCCTTAGCTGCTGATTTTCCCCTTTTCAACCAAGATGCGGGTTCGATGCCTAGTCTCTTGGACAGTACAGTCTCCCTTCCTTTCCTTATTCAACCCATATATGGATTAGTCTGGATGAAGTAGGGTTTCCTTTAATAGTGCAAATTAAGGTTTTCGTCTGCACGACCAGCAGAGCAGAGGATAGCAAATTGGGAAAATGGTGGAGTGGAAAAAGATCCACATGCAGCGACATGGCAGATGGGGCAATAGAACAAGGGTATGGTTCGAAAAGAGGTAGCATACCTGAGGGTTGGTGGGAAGTGGCTTCGCTCGTGGTCGCCGTCCTCTGCACACACTATGGCAACGAGCTTGGGGACAGAGGCCATCCTGCGCATTGAGAGGATGGCCTTGTCGTCAGTGCGTTACCTCGCTCATTGACGACGAGTGCATCAACGCTGCACGTCCTTTTCTTCCCCGACAGATCTGCGACCACCGGTGAGGAGGGAGAGAGAGAGGCCGTCATTTTAGATCTGGAGAGAGGGTGATAGTGTGAGAAGCAAGTAGGCAGCCCTTAGCAACAAAGCGGTGAAGCTCCAGCCTATATATCTTTTTTATACTAATAGTACTAGAGGTGGAGTAGTGGTAGAGTAGTTTATATTTGCTCTGCATACAGTACTAGTTAGTCGTGCTTCAAAACTGAACGGCACACCATTAAAAAAATAAAGGTCGATAACTAATGCGGCACCTCGGGCCAACACGGCTAGATCGCATTTTGCACGACAAATTACACACCATTTTGTACAATTTCTGAACGAACGCCTATGTAGGCCGGGACACCTCTTCGTGTACCATGGCACCTGTCCATCGACTCTTCACCTTTGCCTCTCGATTTGGAACTGCTGTCACACGCTCTTCCTCCCTCCTACATTTGCCTTCACCCTTCCTTTTGCCATTGTTCGATCATCTTCTCCATGGAGGGAATAGGCCGGAACCGAACCCGTTTTTCTTGCCTCGATCTGAATCATGACGCGGTGGAGGAACTTATTGATCGGTGTGACATCATCACCTGGGCTAGCATGGCAGGTGTCGGCGTTCTGGGAACGGGGGTCCCCAGACTTGCCTGCCTGCGGCCTGCGGCGTGGCTCAAAGGGGGGCCTAGCACGGCCCATCTTCATCAACACAGACCCAAGACCCTCGCGAGGGGCCAAGCCTCGCGGGGCGGACGACACGGAGCTTCCTCAGGAACGGCCTCATCAGGCTGGCTCGCGAGGAGGCGGAGAGATCAAGGCGGGGTACCTCATGAGGTGCCCATGATGCAAGCCATGACGACCAAGGGCGCCAGGCGGGCGCCAGCCCGCGCAGTGTCCTCATTTCCTCTTTGGTGCAAAGGGAGCAAGCGCAGCCGCGGAGTACCGAGGCATCAGGCAAAGGTTGCCATTTCGGTGCAACAAGACCAAGACCAGGAGGACTGCAAGACGGAGGTCATTGTGGAGCCCAAGACGGCGTCACCACCAGAGCTTTGTGCAGGCGAAGACTACTTTTGTCAGGATAGCTGGTACTAGCTGTCCCCCTTCAAATTAGCCCGCCATTGTTGGCTCCCTTCCCGCTCAATATTTGGGAAGAGGACCAGGGCCTCTATAAATAGGACCAGCCACCCACAGGATCGGGGGGGTTGGAGGTTGGAGATCGAATCAGTGGGGGATTGAAATCCGAGAGAGAGAGAAGGGTGACTGAACTCCTCCTAGCAGTTCGTCCCCCCCAGCCAAGAACAGACCCTCGCGAGGCCGTTCTTCCTTGTATTGTTCATCATCATCAGCCCAAGAGGCAATCCACCACGCCACACACTAGAGTAGGGTATTACACCACAACGGTGGCCCGAACCAGTATAAACCCTGTGTCTCTCATGTTGTTCTTTCCATAGCTTAGATCTTAGCGAGGCGGAGGGGCGCAAATAGGTAGGAGGCAAAATCTGCGCGCGCACCCCAGTGTTCGAACCTCAAGGGTCTGCCGGAACCCGAAATCCGACATTTGGCGCGCCAGGTAGGGGTGCACCGGAATCCACCTTCTACCGCTTCGTGCCCCATCGCATCGTCATCACCATGTCCGGCGACCAGGCGGGCAACCCAGATCCATGGGCGGCGTGGCCCACCCGCGCAGAGCCGCTCACCTCGGGCGACTCCGTGCCCCAGGCAGCTCGCGGTCCGCAGGGCGCTGCGGGCCGCGGGCGACGCGGACAGGCTTCGACAGCTCACACCACGGCAGGCGCGGTCGGCAGCAAGGGCCTCCAATCACGCCGCGACCACGACACCGTACACCCGTCGGGACCAGGCGAACTGGAGGGCCGCGCTCAAGGTGGCCCGAGAGCTACTGCAGTGAAGGCTGCTGGAGGGCGGCCGCGACGTGCTGCTGGAGCGGGTGGCAGAGCTCCTGGGCTTCGCCGCCTCGGGGGCTCACCCCTTCTGCCCCCAGCTCCCATCTCAAGCCCAGGGCGGCCCGCGCGGGGGCTCCGCGCGCGCCCGCGGGCTCCAAGGCTACTCCAACGCCAGCGAAGCTGTCAGCACCAGACCGGCGGCGGCGCTGCCCCCGCTCCCGGTCCGCGAAGAAGAAGGACTCGACGCGACCCGCAGCCCCAGTGGACAGCCGCGCTGCCACCCCACGGTAGGCACGTCAGGCAGGACCGCGTGGCACGCGGAGCACTACGGTGTGGCCTTCGGGATGACGGCGCTAGAGGAATACGTGCCCCTCATGATGGACCAAGGACACCCTCACAAGAGCGAACAAGGCTCGCTCCTCAGCCCAAGCTGGGGGGACGAGGCGCCAGAAGCTGAGCCTTTCCAGGAGCCCCGGGACGGTCCCACTAGCCACGCTGGAGGCAACGATTATCAGATACCGCTAATTCTTTAGGAGCAGGCATACGCTAACCATGGATCATAGGAGGTGCAGGTCGCCACAGCGAGCAGCTGCCCTGCTCCCGCAGTCTTCTACCCCTCGGGAGGAGGGCGTAGGGGGCTGCAGGAGAGGGGCCGAGATCCGACATCACCACCGCGGCGTTCGGAGCAAGGTGTTCTCAGGAGGTAGGCCCTCCGCTGGGGAGGTGCCTCAGGGCCTGCCCCTGGCGGAGGACCCGTGGTCGTCGGGGGAACCGCTGGCGACCGCTCTACCCCATCGGCGGCGTCCTGGTTTCCGGTCGTTGTTGATGGCACTAGAGTGTGGCGCAAGGCGGGGCGCTTGTCTGGCGATATGAAGCAAGGCTGGTACCTGTGAAGAAGGCCCAGTGCCTGTGAAGCTCGCCGCCCCGTGACACTCTCACATAATAATGAGTGGGGTTGTACACGCCTCGGAGTCTCAGGGGTGCCGGCCTCAGGCCCTGGGGCTCCCTCCCACGCCCAGTGGCAGCACTTAGCTCCGCGCTGGTGAGAAGACGTCCAAGACTAGATTAGGTGCCGGACGCGGCCTTTTGTCTGCTTTCGTTGCTTTTCCCTTTGGTTGTCGCTTTCCCCCGCTGGATTCAGGTTGGATTCAAATTTGAGATTTGCGTGTGTTCGGGGAAGGGGTGCTTAGTCTCGTTCGAGCAATTTCTCGTGTTTTGGTTACCACTTCGCCTGAGCTGCCTCCCCTTGTGAGCCCCTCGCGAGCCGGGTCGGGCCTAGCTTGCGCGCAGCCCAGACTGCCGCCGCCACGTCCTCTCAGGAGGGTGTTTTACCGCAGGTCCTATGGATCCAATCAGGGAACACTCGGGACACCACAACCTCCCACAGGCTACCTCAGGGCCAGCACGGGACAAAGGTAAACTAGCCGACCAGCGCGTCGCTTAAGCCAACCACTTGGCGCGGGCGCATGGGCAATGTAGCGTCTACTAATACGATGAACACAAGTTTTGCATGAGGGGCTCCCCCTCCAAAATGCTCTCACAGCCATCAGGCCAAAACCTGAGTTCTATTCTTGCAGGGTAAGGAAGTAGGAACGATGCACAATCAGTCGGATAAATCCCCCAATGCATCCTCAGGAGCACCACCCGAGTCGTTGCTGGCGTCGTTGAACTCGCCATCGCTGTCCGCGTCGCCGCCAGCGGCGTCAGGGCCATTCACCACACCGCCCTTGTCGGCAGCCACAATCACGCTGTCGTTGTCTGAAGCGAAGGCCCTGATAAGAGCATCCAGATTGTCTTCCACCCAGTGCGCCAGATCGTCTCGGACAGCCTGGGGGACTGGGGCGATGGCGGCGTCGAAATCAAAGTGGGGATCCATATTCCGGAGATGGCTGAAGACACAAGAAAAGGCGCGCCCGAGCAGGGCGCGGCTCCTCTCCTCCACCAACCTGTCAGCCCTGACCGACCGCGCCTCTAGCCGCGTCACCACGTCAGTGAAGAACTGAAGATTGCCGGTGTAGTTGACTGCGTGTGGCTCGCCAACAGCCGCCTCGCAGATGTTGCCCAAGGCTACGTTGGCTCTCTCCCGGAGCGTGGTGAGCATGGGGCCGTGCTCATGCTCCAGGATCCGCCGCTGATGTATCTCATCCACATTCTGGCGCGCGACGACCTCAGCCTCCTCCACCCGCTGGCGGAGAAGGAGCACCTCGGCCTGGGAGGTGGTTAACTCACCTTGTGCCACCTCAAGGGCGGCCCGGAAAGCATCGTCCTGCCGCGTCGCCTCCTCCAGCTTGGCCCTCAAGGCAGCAGTCCTGCCTTCAGCTTCGGCCCGGATCAACCCCGGCTTCTCTTCGAACTCATGCTCGAGGTTCAAAAGCGCCATCGCCACCCGACGTCTGACCTCCTCCAGGACACGGGCTTCCTCTGCAGCGACATCATCCTCCGCCTGCGTCACCAAACGCTCCCTCGTCTCCAGACGCTCGTAATCGCGGGTACGTTCGGCGGCTTCCAGTGTCAGCGCCTCCTCACGCTTCTGGAGCTCTGCTGAGTCGCCAGAGGCCACCTTCATCGATGCGAGGGCTGCCTCGCGTAGCTCCACCTGCTCCTCCAATGAGTGGCACCAGGCCAGGAGCTCCCGAGCCCGCTCCTCCGCCGCCTTTCGCCGTCGGTCGGCTTCCCGGGCATCCTCAGTGGCCCAAGATCGGGCCCCCCGAGAGGCCACCAGCGACGCCTTGGCCTCTGCGTCGTCAAGATCGCGCTGACAGCGCGCAAGGGCGATGGCGCCCTCCAGCTCGCGCCTCTCTGCAGCTAGGCGCAGGCCCTCGGCCTCAAGGCGCTCGTCTTCATCAGCAAGCTCCTCACCAAGCAGGCTCACCGTGTCAGCCGCCCTTCGAAGGAATCCTTGGCGGAGAGCGCGACGCTCCTGAGCACGCTCGAGCACGTCTTCCACACCATCATATGCCCCAAGAAAGCGCCAGGGGCCACGAATCAGCACTCCCCCTCCGGGCAGGGGGCTGGGGGCTGGCACCCTCGCGACGGCCGGGCACGCCGCGCCAGAAGCCCAGCCTGGAGCCAGCCCGTCCCCAGGTGAAGGGCGCATGGAGCGCCTCAGCCAATCGCAGTCCACGACCAGGCGAGAAGCCCACGGCAGGCTGGCTATGCTGCAAGAAGGCCCATGAAAGAGGATCGCGAGGTGCGCAGGGCCATGATGCGCCTCGGGACGGTTCGCCTCTTCGATCGCCCTCACCACAAGGGCTCCGCTGGTCGGAGCGCTTGACGGTGGAGGGGGCGAAGCCAAGGGGGACGGCTCCTCAGCCGTCTCCACAAGCTCGGCTGGAAGGGGCCTATGGAGCAAGGGTCAGTAAAAGCAACAGAAGGATCGAGAGCTGGGAAAGGAGAAGGCTTACTCATCAGTGGCGAAGTACTTCCTATGCTTCAGCAGGCGACAAGGGTAATTGTCGCCCAGGGCCTCCCTTCTCTTCCGAAGGGCCTCAAAGTCCATGCGGAAGCGGCCCAAGAGTTGGGCGGAGGGATCAACCTGCGACGAAAAGACGGAGCGTCAAGGCGATCTGCGTCAGGGGCGCCTGCCTGATGTGCGCTGCCAATCGCCTCGCCAAGAGAAGCAGCCGGAGCCTCAGGGGCCTCAGTCGCAGGCGCTGAGGGCAGCTGCTTGTCACCCTCAGCCTCAGTGGCACGGGCCCCAAGAACTGCTCCCTCATGAGCATCGCCCGACGCTGTCACCCCGCCGGGAGCCCCCTCGGCCTCTGGCGCCTCATGCCTCCCTGCTCCGCCGCTTGAGGAAGAGTCGCCTTGGCCGACTGGAAGGGCAGTCACCATCACTGGGTTCTCGCGAGGCCCCTGGAGGCCGGTGGGGCGCAACCCCCACTCATCAAAGATAGGCATCTGCTTCACAAAATCGCCCCTGCTCTGGCAGAGGTACAACAAGGCCCCTCCCTGCTGGATGCTGCCAGGGTTGGGGTCCCCAGTCAGGGTCAAGAGTGCTGTCCTCAGCACTTCAGGAGTCAGGTCCTCTTCCTGGAGCCTCATACGATCATTGTGCCCGCTGAAGGCTCACATCTGGCGGGAGTGCCGTTGGAGAGGAGCAACGTGGTGTAGCAGGAACTCCTTCACCACCTTGGGCGCTGTCATGCCAAGCGACCTCAAGAACGCAAAGCGGTGCCAGACGAAGACGAGTCGGGGGCTCTCAAGCGTCTCCTGGCCCCAGCCCGAATTGTGGACAACAGGCGAAGTTGGCTCCGATAGCAGGGGACTGGGCACCCTGCGTCCACATACAGCCACCGCTCGCGGAACCCAGCCGCGGGCAGGGGGAGCTTGAAGTCAATCCCAGAGGCCGCTGTCTTAGACGCAGCAACGAAGCTCACGCATGCCCAACATTGGGTAGGGTCGACAAGGCGCAGCGAGAAGAAGTGGCGCAGCAAGGCAACCGAAGGAAGGATGCCCATCATAGCCTTGCAAACAAAGGCGAAGACCGAAAGGAGGGTGATGGATTCAGGACCCAGATGCATCATGTGGATCTGATAGTGGGAAAGCACGACATTGAAGAAATTAGAAAAGGGAGGAACCAGACCCGCCCACAGGGCATCGGCAAAATACGGGACCTCGATGACTATCCTGTCGATGGAGAAGTGGGACGCGGGCCAGGCCGTCGTCCTCCCGCATTCGTTGAAGATAGTGGCCAGAGCCGAGCTGACCTTGCCTAAGCCCTCGGCAGGGGCCGCCAACGGTGGTGGGCAAGGCGGAGGCACGGGTTTCTTCCCTCTTCCCTTCTTCATCGGAGCCATGGCGATGGGAAGGGGGGGGAAAGTTCGAGATTGGGTTGAAAACAGAAGCTGGAGTTCAAGAGGAGGAAGAACAGAGGGCGCTCGAGCGACAGAAAGGGGAGCGGCTGTGTACAACTACGAGTCCGCCTAGCATGGCGCAAAATAAGGGGGGCATGGGGGAACAGTGCCGCCCATGTCCAATCCACCGCCATGCGGCGCCCAAGGCCGCAAGCTGTTAGGGCCCGCGGCGCTTCGCACTTGCCCTTCCGCCTCCCTGCACAGCCAAGTCCGGGCGCGCCTTGGGCCCGGGGGCTACTGTCGGCATTCTGGGAACGGGGGTCCCCAGACTTGCCTGCCTGTGGCCTGTGGCGTGGCTCAAAGGGGGGCCCAGCACGGCCCATCTTCATCAACACAGACACAAGACCCTCACGAGGGGCCAAGCCTCGCGGGGCGGACGACATGGAGCTTCCTCAGGCACGGCCTCATCAGGTTGGCTCACGAGGAGGCAAAGAGATCAAGGCGGGGTACCTCATGAGGTGCCCGTGACGCAAGCCATGACGACCAAGGGCGCCAGGCGGGCGCCAGCCCGCGCAGTGTCCTCCTTTCCTCTTTGGTGCAAAGGGAGCAAGCGCAACCGCGGAGTACCGAGGCATCAGGCAAAGGTTGCCATTTCGGTGCAACAAGACCAAGACCAGGAGGACTGCAAGACGGAGGTCATTATGGAGCCCAAGACGGCATCACCACCAGAGCTTTGTGCAGGCGAAGACTACTTTTGTCAGGATAGCTGGTACTAGCTGTCCCCCTTCAAATTAGCCCGCCATTGTTGGCTCCCTTCCCGCTCGATATTTGGGAAGAGGACCAGGGCCTCTATAAATAGGACCAGCCACCCACAGGATCGGGGGGGTTGGAGATCGAATCAGTGGGGGATCGAAATCCGAGAGAGAGAGAAGGGTGACTAAACTCCTCCTAGCAGTTCGTCCCCCTAGCCAAGAACGGACCCTCGCGAGGCTGTTCTTCCTTGTATTGTTCATCATCATCAGCCCAAGAGGCAATCCACCACGCCACACACTGGAGTAGGGTATTACACCACAACGGTGGCCCGAACCAGTATAAACCCTGTGTCTCTCGTGTTGTTCTTTCCATAGCTTAGATCTTAGCGAGGCGGAGGGGCGCAAGTAGGTAGGAGGTGAAATCTCCATGCGCACCCCAATGTTCGAACCTCAAGGGTCTGCCGGAACCCGAAATCCGACAGCAGGTTCGCTCAAGACCATTCTCGACTCAACTAATAACATCATTACAAGGAACCCAAGGGTCCAGGAGCGGTTTGATCTCCCTTATCTCGTTCGTCGTGATCCTGCTTACTGGAACGCGGACGACGGAGGCCTCGCGTTGTGCAAGTTGATGCCGCTTGATAATGATATGTGTGATGTTAAATGCCATCGCTTGAGGGTAAGGCTTGGGCAGGCGCAAATGGATATTGAGTTGTTTATATTGGGTACAACTGCGAGTGGGAACTTGTGAATGTGTACACTCGTCACTGGGTTCCACTTCCAAAAATCTCAGACTGCCCAGAGGTTGAGCACACCGGTATTCTAGGTATGTTCAACTAAAATCATGGTGACTGTCGTCTATGGAAGATAGCAATTTGTCAAGTTCCCGACCACTCTTGGGATTACATGAACTATGAAGTTGTCGCTATCTTCGACAAGCCTGTTTCCATCCTTACTTCCACGCCTCGATGGATATTGCTCAAAAATCAATTTCTGTACACAGATGAGTACTATGATGCAATTCAACATGAGGTTCTTATGTTTGCTGCCACCTCTCGTGGCACTGTTTTTGCATGGAATCCTTATGATTTTGGTACGTTTGTCTTCCACCATAACTATAATTGTTTCATCCACATGCATGCGGGCTAGCTAGTTTCCCTTTACTAATTAACCTTCTTGTGTTTCCAAGGTCCTATGAACATTCCACCACCTATACTTGAAAAATTTTATAACCAAGGGGGAGATGACGATGATGATGATCATGAGCATGAGGCCCATATACTCAGTGGCGCCTGGCAACCTATTCCGATGGGTCACCTCTTCTTGTTTGTATACAGGGCACTGCTGATGTTACTAAGGAAGCAGGTGTTGTCTCCCATGGTCGCACTCTCCGGACCTATTCCAACATCCGTTGCAAGGTATTCGGGATGGATACTACTATGCTAGCGCCAACACCTTCTCTCTGGTTTAGTATTGATACTCTTGGAGGAAACCCGCTCTTCCTTGGACAAAACTATCCAATCATGGTGAAAGGCGATCTAGCTACTGTTGACACAACGTTACTACCATTTATGAGAAGCAACTGTATCTATACCTCGGACATTGCTATGCTTCCCTACCATGGCTATCACAATATGGGTCATGAAATAGGCAGGTTCAGCCTAGATGACCAGTCCTGCTTTGGTCTCGAGATTGACAGTAGCTGGCCCTTCCGAGACAAACTCTTCTAGGTCAAAGAAAGCGTTTCCAACGCCGAGGATTGTTTGAGCTGAAGTTCATTTCATTGCTTGTTATTTGTTGTGTGATGAAAACTTTAGTATTTACTAGAATGTTTTGTTGGAACTAATCTATAATCCAACATGTATCCTTGTTATCGTTGTGTGTTGATGACTTGTTGTATGTAATGAATGGTACATTTGCATATGCATGTCCTAAACTCAATTTATAAACGGTTTTCGACTCACTTCTTGGAGTGTTAGTGTCGTAGTAGTATAGCCAGCATCCGTAGTAGTATGAAGTTGCCACATCACATAGAACCAACCAATAGTTAGTTCTAGTTACATCAACTAGAGCTAGGTGTCGCACGGAGGCCGAGAAATATGGTGATAGCGTGACTGCGTGAGGTGGGCTTGTACATAGTACGATGTAGGCACATGGCTTGCCGTGTTTCCTACTCCTCTGGTCTAAATGTGGAGAAGATTTGGTCGAGTTCTTCCTCCTTTTGCTGACACATGGGACATCTAGCATCCAGGTCGTGTCATGCAAGAAAATGGAGTTGTAGTTGAAGCCACGTGATGTGCATCTTGGGTTAAACTATAAATAGAATCTTACTACTCTTGAGTAACTCCAAAAGCGGCTACCGAAGATCTTTATTGGTTTTATTTTTCATCACCAACATGTCGAGGTGAAAGATGTGCATGTTCAGTGGGTCCTCTGTCGTTTTCACTGACATGTAGGACCACATGTAAGCAAACAGACGATGGGCTCCACGCTTCTGCTGGCTGGCTGAGAAGAGAGATAGAGGAGGGCTGAGCACGGACTCCAGGAATTTTTTTCTACGTAACCAGCACCTCGATATAGGCTCGATATAGTGGGGTGGCATGGGCCATAACTAGCATTCACGTCTAGCAGTACGACACACGCCACCCACACGAGTCCCATCCGACACCAATTTTCTTGGAGTCTGTGCTACAACGATCTCTACTCCCTCCTGTTTTCTCAGCCATCGTGCATTGGATGGGGTGGGGGTTTGTCGATAGTCGGTTTGCTCAACTGCGGTCCCACTTGTAAGTGAAAATGCAACACAAAACACATTCCCCCTTGAGCGGTGTGCTGGACCAACCGTGTGGGGGTGCGATGCGCACACGATAGGCTTTTCCTTTTGAACTAGTAACTTGTAAAATTTCGTTATGCTCCATGGCGCGACCGATAGATAGAAATAACGATTTTCCCTAGAGTAATGAGAAGTTTGGTTCTGGCATGGTTCATGCATGGAGTACGTACGAAAATTATGAAGTTGATGCCAAAGGTAAGATAATTACTAGTAGTACCATATACTACTACATGGATTTGATGGAAAGATAAAGATACATACGGATCCATCAACGACATCCTCATGCCCTAGTGTGCCGGGTCACCAACCAACGTGTGAGGAGCAGCAGCGTTGGCGGCGAGCTCAATGTGCTTCTGAACAATGCCGTCCAAGGTTACCCTGCGGTCCAAGAAGGCCAGCGACCTATCGTACTCCTTTGGCACGTAGTAGTCCTTGTGGACGATTTGCGCGTAGACGTTGGTGATTATGTCGATGTCTTGCTGCACCAGGCACTGCGTGGCGAGCGCGACCTCGAGGTGGTCATTCTCCGACGCGAGGGCAGGCGGTCGCAGGGCCACCAGTGCATCGAAGAGGTTGTCACCATAGAGGCCATTGAGGGTGGTGGGCATCCCAGAGCCTGAGCGCGTGGGCTAGAGGCGTACGTCAAGGTCGTCCATGAGCTTGTTGACGACGGTGAACTTGTCGAGGAAGCTGACGAGGACCTCGTCAAACAAGGAGACGAAGCTGTCGTCCAAGCGGCCTCTCACCCTGGCGGCCTCAAGCATGACCCGGAGACATTCCTTGGTGTCGGGCCGTAGGCCGGCATCATGGACCATCTGGCACAGCCGGCTGATGCTCGCGCTCATTGCCTCCATGGGTCTAGCTTCTAGTCAACTAATCTTGCGATTGGAGTGATCACGCGTGCCCTTGGTTAGGGTGGATAGGTGCGCAGGATTTCGTAGATTGGACTAGCGGGCAGCCTTTACATGAGAAGTGTAGACTGCGTTGCATTTATGTGTGTGTTGGCCATCTACATTTCGGCCCTCTACAGCACCTGCCTTTGGCTATATGACAGGTGGGCCCGCTACCTGTTGGGCTCATGTGTCATACACCCAAAGGCAGGTGTAGTAAGTCAATGAAGTTGCATCCCCCTCCATGCCGGTGCAGTATAGTCATCTCACCGGACCTCTAGTTGGGGCCAAAAGAGAGAACTTTGATGTTTAACGGTTTATTTGTCCCCTTTGCATTTTGGGCCAAGTTTTGACCTTTGATTTAACTAATAAAATGTTAATGCATGTAACCAAAAATGTTGCGTAACTCACCTTACGAAAAAGAAATAATCCCAAAATAGTTAGGCATGGTACATTAACTCCCTCCTCGTTTCTTATTTCATGACATATCAACCAATGAGAGATGTGGGCCATGCATGCTTTCAATGACTTAAGACTACCAAACATGACATGAGAAGTGGTTAATTCATTGCATGTAATCCTATTAAGTAGAAAAAGGACATTAAGTCCTCTCGCTTTCCCCTTTCTCTTGGTCACAGTGCACAACCTAAGAGCATGGTTAATAGTATAGCCAGCTGCTGGCTATATGATGTTGCCATGTCATATAGAGCCATCACTTGTAGCCACTCATACAATAAGGTTAGCTATAAGGCTGGCTATAAGAGTACTATGTTTTCTCATCTTCTCTCTCTCTCTCTCTTTCTTCATATTTATTGTACGTATCGGCCTAGGAATCCACATATGGCTAGGCTCTTGCATGAGAGCCCACTCCTCTTTTCACTTGCTCTAAGATGACTTATACACCTAGACGGAGGGAGTAGTCTCAAGTCAATGTATGCATACGCACCCCACGTCTCGTATTCGGTGATTTCTTTTTTCATGGCAAAAAACAGGGAACAAGGTGGTAGTTAATGCACGGCGCCTAAAAGTTTTGGGATTACTATTTGGTGTTCGTAACGTGACTAATGCACCAGTACGGAGGGAGTACAATAGTAGTCTTTGATTGCAATTTTTTGTTGGTAGCTTACAAAGCTGAGCGCTCGATGAGTACAATAGTAGTCTGATTGATGAGACTTCAGATTTGAGCCATCTACCGGAAGGAATAAAACAATACACCATATATTTATTTACAGAGGGAGTAGTAATTTTTTTGACATGCATTAATAGATATTGCTAGTCAAATACTAAATCTAGATGGATGTGATAGTACTACTAAATCTAGACGGTGGTGCTAGTACTAGTAGTAGTACTACCAATGTAGTACTACTCTACTACATGTTGGTCAAATTATTATGTGCTGCTCCTCACAGTGAAGTGACAAGACCCTGCGCTGGAGATGACACCTGAGTATAGGCGCCGTGTTCGGCATACCATAGTCAGACTCATCGTCTGTAGTCACTATCATCATGGCTGTAGAGCTAGCCTGCTTAGAACTAGCCATGTTAGACATAATTTCCCATGCATAGATGCCCGTGCATTGCACGAAACACCAAGATTGGGGGTGGACAATGCCGGCAGTGGCCATTGCGCCAGATTTTTCCATGGCCTTCTAGATGTGGTGGGGAGGAGATAAGGCTGATTGTGAGAAACAAGGAGTTGTTTATAAATAGGGAACAAGTGGGGGCATCTTTGTGCAAAACTAGAGAAGTTTGGTTTGTATGCATCAGATCTAGACCCGAAGGCTATTGGTGAAAGATGGCGGGCGCAACATCATCACCAACTCAGGACCTCTTTGATTCGCAGGATTTTGAAAACGCAGGAATAGGACACGGTAGTATTACAAGTTTCAAACTGATATTACAAATGTTAGGAGTAATGCTGCACCTACGAAGAGGGAATTACTAGGAAGTTTACGTAAGAACTTTCATTACTTTAGGTGGATGCAGCATTATTGTACAAACTAAAATCCACTGCCCTGACAAGTCACTAATGGGGAAATAAATTTTCGAGTCTCTAGCCACTTGATGTTTCAAAAACAAATTGAGCTTCTGCGGAGACTTTGTCATTTAGACTTAGATGCTTGCGTTAATTAGCACGCCATACATTGTTGCGCCAGAGAACGCCAAACATCATTACCTTGAGCACAATTGCCTCCAGAACAAAGAATCTGGCCAATTTAATCTCAGATTTGCTGCCTTGGTAGTCGATCAAATCAATTTTTGTAAAAGAAGAGATTGTTATAGTGTAGCACATTTTTCACTTTCGGGTCTTTTTTATCTGCAAAAGAAGAGAACATATTAGAGCAGCGGGTTGCATAAGATTGTCATGTCATCAAGAGGTACCAATATCATTCGCTCACATGATAGGGTTGGCTGGCTAGTGATATTCTCTCTCTCTCCCACACTCTCTCTCTCCTCTTATTTACCTAGGAGCACGTGAAGAGCTTGGGCATTTGTTGCCTTCCAGTATGTGGTCGATGCCATATTTCTCAAAAGTATGCCACATAATACGCATGGATGTCAAATCAAAATATTTTGGCACAGCTCTTGCAATGTGAGAGAGTTGACACCGCTGTGCACACAGACCCACATGTATAAACAAATCAATCAAATCAACTACACCAGCCTATCACTCTCCCAAATAAGTGTTTTTTATTGCCTCAGTCCTCTCTCTCTCTCTCCCACACATGTATTTTTTCATTGCGTGAGTTAATTTGGCACCGGAGCAAATTACGTGATCCAGATTGGGGCACCAGTCGAGCAATGGAGGGGCATCGATGCCAAATGCATGACAAGTGAATTTGGCACGTGTTTTGGCCTACATAGTGGAGGGCCGTCATAGTCCACTTTTGTACTACCTCGTATTTAGTGTAAAATTTTGAACATAGATTTACCAAAGAAAATGCCAATGCATGTCACCAAAAATTATACCATTTTAAATTATGTTCAAATACGAATCCAACCTATAATTTTTAATGACATGCATTAACATTTTGTCACTTAAATCTATGGTCAAATTTTGATACTACAAAATAGGAAGAGTAAACTAGGACGGAGGTAGTACTTGCTCTTAGTGTAACGAGAGAGTTACTAGTCTAAGTTACTTTCCACTATGACTAGCCTAGGCTACTATAGTAGTACAACAAAAAATGATGCAGGTGATCACGCGAGAAAAAATTACTAAAAACATTTCTTTCGGTGCAGTGCATAGATGTAGTTTTAAACACTACACTTGTCATCATAATTTGGGAAAATTACGAGAAAATTGAGCTACAATGTGATTACCGTTTACTAATAGGAAACAATATTGGGGATTGTAACACCCTCTATGCGGCTATATCTCCCACGTGTCGAAGCACGACTTAGAGGCATAACCGCATTGAAAGCAATGTCGCAAGTGAGGTAATATTCACACAACCCATGTAATACATAAGGGAAATAGGTACATAGTTGGCTTACAATCGCCACTTCACACAATTACATGAATAAAAACATTACATCAACCAGATACAATCAAGGTCCGACTACGGAACCAAAATAAAAGAAGACTACCCCAAATGCTACACAGATCCCCGATCGTCCCGACTGGGCTCCACTACTGATCAACTAGAACGAAACAACATAAAGGACAAGATCTTCATCGAGCTCCTCCTTGAGCTTGGTTGCGTCACTTGCTCGGTAACATCGGCACCTGCAAACTGGTTTTGGAAGTATCTGTGAGCCACGAGGACTCAGCAATCTCACACCCTCGCGATCAAGACTATTTAAGCTTATGGGTAAGGTAAAAGGTATGAGGTGGAGCTGCAGCAAGCGACTAGCTAATATGGTGGCTAACATATGCGCAAAAAGAGAGCGAGAAGAGAAGGCAAAGCACGGTCGATGAACTATGACCAAGAAGTGATCCTAGAACAACCTACGTCAAGCATAAACTCCAACACCGTGTTCACTTCCTGGACTCCGCCAGAAAGAGACCATCACGGTTACACACGTGGTTGATGAATTTTAATTAAGGTCAACTTCAAGTTTTCTACAACTGGATATTAACAAATTCCCATCTACCCATAACCGCGGGCACGGCTTTCGAAAGTTCAAATCCCTATAGGGGTGTCCCAACTTAGCCCATCACAAGCTCTCACGGTCAACGAAGGATATTCCTTCTAGCGGGAAGACCCGATCAGGCTTGGAATCCCAGTTACAAGACATTTCGACAATGGTAAAACAAGACCAGCAAAGCCACCCAGATGTGCCGACAAATCCCGATAGGCGCTGCACATATCTCGTTCTCAGGGCACACCGGATGAGCAAGACGTCGGGTAAGCCAGCCCAGAGTTGCCCCTGGTAGCCTCGGACATCGCTCAGTTGGACCAACACTTAGAGAAGCACTGGCCTGGGGGGTTAAATAAAGATGACCCTTGAGCCGGCCGACTCAAGGGAAAGAAAAGGCCAGGTGGCAAATGGTAAAACCAATGTTGGGCCTTGCTGGAGGAGTTTTATTCAAGGCGAACTTTCAAGGGGTTCCCATTATAACCCAACCGCGTAAGGAACGCAAAATCTGGGAACATAACACCGATATGACGGAAACTAGGGCGGCAAGAGTGGAACAAAACACCAGGCATAAGGCCGAGCCTTCCACCCTTTACCAAGTATATAGATGCATTAATTAAATAAGAGATATTGTGATATCCCAACGAATATCCATGTTCCAACAAGGAACAAACTCCAATCTTCACCTGCAACTAACAACGCTATAAGAGGGGCTGAGCAAAGCAGTAACATAGCCAAACAACGGTTTGCGAGTACAAGGTGGGTTAGAGGCTTGGTTCAACAATATGGGAGGCATTATAAGCAAGTGGTAGGTATCGCAGCATAGGCATAGCAAAAAGAGCAAGAAACTAGCAAGCAAAGATAGAAGTGATTTCAAGGGTATGGTCATCTTGCCTGAAATCCCGCAAGGAAGAAGAACGAGTCCATGAAGAAGACAAACGGACATAGTCGAACGGGTCCTCACAAGCGCGACGTTAACGAAACCAACCTGAAGAAGCAACACCGGAAAGAAGCACACAACATAGTACAACAACCATCACATAAACATGGCATGATGCACAATCCAGTGTGATGCATGTCCGGTTTAAAGAAGCATGGCATGGCAAAGTGCAACAAACAACACTACAAATTAAGTGGAGCTCAATATGCATCGGGACGCATATTGACGAAACACCACGTCAATTATTTAGTTCGATCTTGTTCATGTACCCCACAATATAAAATGTTGTTAAGCAAGTCAAGAGGTGAAGCAAAAGTAAACTAAACATTTAGGCAAGTTTAAATGAGGCCAGAAATAACAAACAACAAATCCGGTAAAACCCCATATGCAAATTATCAATTTGGTGCAACAACAATTTTTAAACATTTAAATGTTATTATCATGATGCGAATGACATGTTCAAGTTATGCAAGTTTATTAAAAGTTTGACAAGAGCATTATGAAGCATTTGTCACCGTGGTGGAAAGGAAAGGGGTGCCACGACAATGATAACGAAAACGGTACCACGGCAGCGTTTCGGTTCCGGTAACTCGATTGAGACACCGATGCAAAGGAGAAGGGTGCGGATGCGTGCAAAAGATGGTGGGGCGCTCCCGGATTCCGGGTGTCCCACGAGTTAGTGGCATGGAAACGAGTGACAAAATGGACACGGTGCAGACCAAGGGTGCATCTCATCCCACATGCATTCATTCGTTCACGGGCGTCGTCTCGGGGTTATACCTTCAAGGTGAGACTTTTCGGAACGGATCAAGTTCGTAGCGGAAGTAGACGGTCTCGCCACGCTCGTAGTGGTAGTAGTTGTACTCATGCCGTAGTGGAAGTAGTGGTTCACGTAGATGGTAGTGGCACATAGAAATCGTGGACGAACTTGGAGGGTCATCGCTAGGCGTTCACGGGTCTTCGGTGATTGTTGTGGTACACGTTCTGTAGAAGTACGGGCGGCAGTAGTGGTACATGTCTATCATTGCACGGGTCTCCGTAGATGTTCGGGGTCACGGCGAGGAACTTGATGCATCGTTGAACTTGGCGTCCGAGGAATCCCGCGTAGCCGTACACGAGTCGTAGTCGAACTTGACGGTTCCGTTACACGGTTCTTTGGAGACGATAATGGTGTACGGGTCTTTTGGCCCTGATAGTCGTACACACATCCGAAGAGGAACTCGGCGTTCCGATGCGGTGTAGGGGTACATGCCGATGGTCGTCGTGGTACTTGGTGTCCTGCACGGGATGGTAGTTGTACATGTCCGAAGAGGAACTTGGTGCATCCAGGGTCTACGGATGCAGCGGTACACATTGTCTTGTCGAAACCGAGAGACGGTAGTGGAACTTGGCACATGTGCATCGAACCCATTGTCATTGTGTCATGCAATTTGCAATGTTCAGAACGGTCTTGCGTATCCAAGCAAGGAAAAAAAACCTCGGTTCATCGGTGGCCGAACTTGGCGAAAACCACGAAGGGGTCTTGGCATCTTGAACATGGGTCACCCGAACTCGGCGGGAGGCAGAGGCAGGGACTCGTCCTAAAGCACAAGCGAAGCAGAGGAGGCGAGCAGTGTGCGGGGAAGGCCAGCGGCAAGGACTTGGCGCGACGGAGCGATCCAGCGAAGCATCGGCGGCAGCAGGGTTTCGGCGCGGCGGCAAGAGCTTGCAGGGGAGGACACACAGGCGAGGTGGAGGAGGCAAAAGGCACTGCGGTGGCTTGCTGGACTTGGACAGTGACGGCGCACGGGAGAAGAGATCCAGTGAAGAAATGGAGCGGTGCTGCTCGGGTTCGACCCTTTGCTCTCCCGAGCAAGGATGCGGCGATGGTGGTGGTGCGCTCCGGCGCGACGGGGACACGGGGAAGGGGTAGAGCGCGGCAGGAGCCTCGTCATGACGACGGCGGAGGTAGCCAACGGGAAAGGAGCTGCGGTGGCAGCGTCAGAGGCTTGCCGGCGACCGGGAACGAGGTGTAGGAGAGGAGAGTCCGGCGAGGAAGACCGCGAGCAGGGGCGGCGTTGCACGATCCCACCGCCTAGTGACGGCGTGAGAGAAGGAGAGGGAGTGAGATGGGGGTTCGAGAGGAGGCAAACGAGAGAAGGGGATCAATGGAGAAGTGGCTGCGGGCCAGCGAGCGAGAAGAGTGGCGGCGCGAGGGAAGCATGAGGGGATCAAGAGAGTTGAGGATCGGGCGCTGCGTGCAGGCTAGGGTTCGGTAGACAGGGGCCGGATGGGCCTTAGAGGCCGGCGGCTGGGCCTTAGGCCACTTAGGTGGGGAGAGGGAAAAGATCAGGAGGCCTGCTGGCTGTTGGGCTCCTTCTCCCTCTCTTACTCTTTTGAAAACAGAAAATAAAGAGAAAGAAAAAGGGAAGAAAAGAAAGGTTAGAGAAAGAGTTGGGCACGGGGATAATTTTCACGGACTCGTAACAATGTGCATGGTCCACGCAAAATAGGAGGCATGATTGCAAGAATTTAATTCAGTCATTTGAATTTAATTCAAATGGTTCGAATAGGAAGTGAGGGTTAGGAAGGTCCAAAAATGTTCGAATTTTTGGAGGAGCCCCAGTAAAAGGGAAAAGAATTATTGGGCAAGGTTTGGAAATCAACTCGAGGCAGAAAAGGCATGGGGTTATTTTTGCAAGTGTGTTAAGGTGAATTCCAAAAGAATGGAAATATTTACTATAGCTCTCTAAATATCGAGAGGATATGTTTTAAAGAGAATCACCATGTGAATTACCTCAATTTAAATGGATCAAAGATCCATGCCATTTATTTAGTTGAGTTGCAAAAGATTTATGAGATGATGGCATGATGACATGATGCAATGCACACGATGCAAAGATGAATGCAACAGACGAAACAAAACACACAACGAAACCCGGAAACCCTGGAAGGCATCTGAAGGTCCGGTCTTGGGGCGTCACAGGGATATCGCTTATCGGGAACTTATCGGTCGACCCATGATAAGGGGTAAATCGGCCAGTTTATCGGCATACCGGTCGATTTATCGCCATATCGGCTGATTTTTCGGTCGATTTATCTTATCGGTCTGACATCGGTAAGCGATAAATCGGCCGATTTATTGACATATCGGAAGATATCTTGAACAGTGATAGGAAATAAGTTTCAACTCGATGAGTAGCTTCTCCGTGCACAAAAAGCATGCAAGGAATCCAACAACTTGATCTAGATTGGGGCCGGTAGATTTTATTACCAAGATCTTCACTGTGTGCATAGACTGGGTCAAGCTTGTGGGAATCATTTTCTGGAAGACGGTCGTAAATACATCAGGAAGAAATTTAAAAATGTGAATTTCAAGTAGACGGAGAAGAAGATGAGTGTTTTACCTGAACGATTACGGATCCAATACAGAGTTCGAAGAATTTGGCAGACGAGTACATCATCGCTATCAATTTCGGCACGTCAATGACCCTGATTTTTGTTGGACCTTCTATATCAGATACAAGCAATCTCTCAAGGAAAGGCGCATTCTCAATGACCATAACATGGAACAGCTGGAGTGATCTCTTCCCAATTGATGTATAGTTGCGGGGCCAACAAGACACATAAATCCATCGGAGATTCGTCGAGGCGATGTGGAGGCTAATGAACCCGTGGATCTGCTCAAGACGAAGGTACTCGAGCGTCGTACAGCTGCGGAGCAGGTGCTCCATAGCCTTTTTCGAGTTGACAACGTCGAAGAGGTCTAGCTGATTGAGTGGAGGGAGAAGAAGGGCGAGCACAACATTAATCAGGGTAAGATAGTAGGAGCTAAAGCTGGCGCGGCGCAGCGTTGGCGTGAGGCGGAGCGCGGGTGATGGCAGATAGCGACATCGTCCAGCTTCAAAGCTGAGCTCCTCGAGCTGATCTAGGGCGGGGGATAAGAACCACTCGTCGAATTTGTCTTGGACCTTGCAATTGGTACTAAACATGCGGATGTCAAGGCGTCTGGCTGGCCCAGGGTGTGATGAAAGGATCTTTGAGACTGCGGCTATGTGTTTGCAATCCCCGTCACAAAGACAAATGTCGACGGTGAGGTTGAGGGGGATGCGGTGCCAAAGGGGGCGCCACCGTCGGGAGAGCAAGGCGGTCCGCATGGCAAATTTGGTGGGGAGGAGGCCGATGATGATGAGCAGCATGTCGTCGGAGAGACTGATGATGAAGTCCAGGCTCGCCGGATGCGGTTTTGGCTCGAGCCGCCTCTGCTTGTTAGCTGCCTTGCCATCCATCTCAACCGGAGGCGACGTCGGTGTACACGTGTGCTAGTGTGTGTTGTGTACTGGCCTGCTGGGTGTGCGCGAGTGCATCCTTTCGTGCATGCCGTCGCGCAGTGGTGAATTGTGCGCGAGTGCGTCCTTCATGTGGAAGAAGTGTGTCCTCAATGCACCCTCAATTTACTAGCGTGCGGGGTGCTACCCCGAGTGGTTTCAACTTTGTTTACTTCACAGCGTGTCAGATGGGCCTCTAGTTTACTTATTTTCACCCACTGCCACATGGGCTAGCACACGAAGATAGAGAACTCGAGCTAACAAGGAAGCATGTGGACTAGTTGACCGGTCAACTAAACAATATACGGAGCTATACGCTGACACGGTGAGCATATAATCCGTCGGTATAGAGAGTTCGAGTGAGAGGGGAGGCCCGTGAGAGATAGCAGAGAGAGAAAGAGCTACTCCCTCCGTTCGATAATGTAGTGCCAACATTTTTTTAAGTTAAACTTTCGAAACTTTGACCAAGTTTATAAAGAAACTATTATATCTACAATACCAAAGATAAATGATAGTATGAAGTAAGAACATGTTGTGATGAATCTAATGATCGTTCCAGATGTAAATGTTTTTCTCCACATATACCTGGTCTAACTTTTCTGAGGTTTGTCTTTTCAAAACATCCATATGCTTATGGACGTGAGAGAGTACCTAACTAGAGAGAGTGTGTGTGAAATATAAAGAGTGGCTGAAAAAAGTGTGTGTGCGTGTGTGAAAGATACATGGACAACACAAGATAAAAGTAGAGAAAAAGCGTTTGTGTCTTATGCAAACATATCACACATGCATCTTCGACAGCGAAGCAAGGTGAGGAGGTAGTGTGTGGTTGTTTGCAACTGAGAGAGAAAGGCCCCTAGCACGTGGCCAAGAGGGGTCTAAAAAACAAGGGCGAGAGGTCAAGAGAGACATACGGAGAAAATGCAGACATGGGGAGGAGAGAGTGTATGTTTGTCATGGAGAGATCCCCTGGAGATCGTGATGGGACTACATGGGTGGGAGTGTCACACCCTAGCTAGTCATGCATTAGAGTGTTGCATCATGTTTACTCTTTCATCAGAAACTTGAAATGGGGATGACAGAACCCCCAGTCCCCTCTGAAACCAACTAGGGTTACTAAAATAATTTTCAATGAACCTGAAATGCCCTTCTAAAATGCCCATCATTTTTGTCTTGGTTCAGAACCTCTGCCAAAAGTGGTGCACATTTTCCTAGGCCATCTTAGGGTTTTTGAATTAAATCATAAATATTTGAATTTGGGCATTTAAAATTATATAAAATATTTAAATGCTCAAATATCTCCAAACTAAAATGTTTCATGTTGGAAATAATCCAACTATGGGCCAGGAGTAGTTTGGTGATTTTTGAAGTTGCCTAGGTATTTTATTAAATTCAACAAAGTTGCAGATATATAAAAAAACAGAAAACAGAAGAAAATGGAAAAACTTACCTGTCGCCCAGCACCGGCCCACCTGCCGGCCCAGCCCAGCACCGCGCCAGCGAGCTGCTTCCGGCCAGGCAGGCAGGCAGGTGCTCGACGGCGAGCACCGCATGGGTGCCACGCACCTGCTCGCCGCCTCGCCGCCTCCCTCGCCCGACTAACGTCGTGGATCGGCTTCCCTCTCTTCCCCGAACCTCCCAGACACCCCCTCTCCTCTCCAGCTCCTCCCCCTTGTACGCCCCAGCCATGGCCGACGCCATCGCCGCCACCCCCTCGCCGTAGCCACGCCCTCCGTCCACCCCACGCTGTGCCACCGTGTCCAGGAGCTCCGCCGCCGTCCACTTCATCGAGCTAGCCGAGCCCCGTGTGCTCGTGCGGCCCGAGACCACCGCACCGACCTCGCCCGAGCTCACCGTCGCCGGAGATCCCCTTCAACGCCGTCGCCGCCTCAGCTCGTCCCCGACCTCGCCGGTGGCCTCTACGGGAGCGCTGTGAGCCTAGCTACTCCTCCGACCCTCTCTCTCTCTCATTCCTGAGCCGTGTAGCCACCGCACGAGGATCACACGCCCGCACCGCCGTGGATCTCGTCGCCGACGTGCTTCCGGCCACACTCCGGCCACAAGATGGTGTCCATCTTACTCACCGAGTCCCGCAGCACCTAGCTAGCCACTCCTCGAGCCTCACCGACCCCTCTAACGCCAAGTTCATCTTCGACCGAACCCCGGTGGCCGCCAAGGTCGTCGCCGGCGCCAACTCCGGCCACCCCGACCCCAACGGACTCCACCAAGAGCTGCGGCTTGTCCTCAGCTCCACTCCGGTGGTCTCCGCGATCCATTTGGTGGCCGAAATGGCCAAAACCACTCCCGCCGCCGCGTCGGACTCGCCGGCGGCTAAACGCCGGCGTCGCTGGTTTGACTTTGACCACGGGTGGGCCTTGGTTGACTCCCCTGAGTCAATGACAGGTGGGGCCCAGCCCTGTTAATTAAACCTGTTTAGTTTTAATTAAACTTTAATTAAAGTAATCACCCTGACATGCGGGACCCACTGTCAGGTTTGACCCAGACCTGTTGTGTTGACCTGCTGACGTCACTCTGACGTCAGGCTGACGCAATAATGATTTTCTGGAATTATTCTAATATAGGAAATTCCAGAATATAATTTAAACTTCAAAAATTCATAACTTTTATTCTGTAACTCCAAATCAGACAAATTATATATGAAAAATGATCAGAAAAATCCAATCTATCCATCTGTACTATTTTCATGCATGACTAAACAAGTTAACTTGATGTTTAATGCAGAACAAGGAAAAGCACTTTAAAAGGCCATGCTTGAGTTTGAAATTTGAATCTTTGATTCAAATTTGTTCAAACCCTTCTGGTTTTAGTTGCATTAGCCCAATACACCCATATTGCCATGTTTCATGCATGCATCATATTGTTGCACATTGTTTGGTGATGGTTGTGTATCGGTGTCCTTTGCGACAGGTTCTGCCTCCGAGGAGTACCGTGATTACCCTAACGAAGAACCGTATCAGTGCATCGAACCATCAGGCAAGCAACCAACCATTTGATCATATCGATACAATCCCATGTTCTCGCTCCTGCTCTCTTTTACTGCATTAAGACAACGCGTTTCAAACTGCTGTGTGCTACGGTAGTTGAACCCATTTCCTCTGCATGACCTGTCATTGCCACAGTAACTAGATGAAACCCACTAGCATGTGTAGGAGTTGATTGAGCCATATGTATGTGTTGTTCCTACCTTGCTATGCCTGCTATGCTTAGAGTCGTGTCAGGTCTGGTTCATCTGGGTGATGGGCTAGAGTGAAATGATTATGTCGGTAATGAGAGTAGTGTGGTGAACACGATTTGATAAAGGTATCGATGAGGGGCCATGTAGGAGTACATGGTGGGTTGTTTCATTGAAGCCGACCTTAAGCACCGAGATCTGTATGTGTGATTTAAGAATCAGCTACTACCATGCATTGGGCCCAAAACCAATGGACCCTCTCGGCTTCTTATTCACCCTAGTCCTCCGTCCAGGAGTTGCAAGTAGTTTCTGGTGTTTGTAGCCTACTGGAGGCCGTGGACAGCGCTAACCGTAGGGGTGGGCTGTGATGCGGTAGGTACGTGGCACGGTGTACCGAATACCCGTTAGGTATCTCGGGAACCCTGTTCACATCGTTCGGGGCCGTATGGGAAACCTCGGCCGGACTCCCTGAGGATGGAACCTGGATAGGCGATAAACCTGGACTGGAGACTTAGGTGACTAGGTAGGTCGTGGCCGACACCCACGTTGGGCTTCCGCTTGAAGGTTGCCGAGTACATGTCGTGTAAACGACGGTAAGTGGTGAGAGCGTGTATGAAGAAGTACACCCCTGCAGGGTTATCATAATCTATTCGAATAGCCGCGTCCGCGGTAAAGGACTACTTGGTTGCCTATACAGTTCATAGACAAGTAAATGGAAACTACTAAAAGCCTCAAGATAAGTGTGAGTGCCGAGGGTGGCTCTTCCGTAGGAAGACGGAGGCGAACCCTCGGTAGTGTATTGAAGTGGTGAGTAGTGGACTCGTGTGCGCAAAACCATTTCAAGTTGAGGTATCGTAGGATAGTCTAGCCAAGAGTCAAAGCTGGCTTGCTGCAATAACTCCACCTACCCTTCTTGACAATGTGCATGTATGTAGGATCTGATGTAAGTCTTGCTGAGTACCTTTGTACTCATGTTGCTATAATTTACATTTTACAGAAGACGCTGCAACCCCTTCTGATGGGTTCTACGTAGACGTTGACATCAACGAGTAGGCTAAAGGCCCAGGTGGTGATCCTGAGCTTGTGAAGGACCATGTAGTATAGCTAGGCTTTCCAAGCCTCTTTTATTTTACTAGTTGTCTGTACTCAGACAAGTTACTTCCGCTGCTGGTTTGTATGACTGTATGACTTGAATGTTGGGTCGTGAGACCCGTACCTTGTGTATGTTATGTATGGCTCCCTGAGCCTTAAATAAAGTACTTGTGTCATAGAGTCATGTTGTGATGCTTCGTTGTATTTGCACATATCGAGCATATTGTGTGTATGATTGAAATGCTTGGTATGTGTGGGATCTGACTACCTAGTTGTTTATCTTTAGTAGCCTCTCTTACCGGGAAATGTCTCCTAGTGTTACCGCTGAGCCATGGTAGCTTGCTACTGCTCTGGAACACTTAGGCTGGCCGGCATGTGTCCTTCTTCGTTCCTGTGTCTGTCCCTTCGGGGAAATGTCACGCATTGAGTACCGAAGCCCTGTTAGCCCGCTACAGCCCGGTTTACCGGAGTCCTGCTAGCCCAGTGCTACAGCCCGGACCCACTTGCTGATGACCGACACGTTCGAAGTTGGGTCATGGATGCCTGTCCCTGTAAGTCTGTGCCACTTTGGGTTTACGACTAGTCATGTCAGCCCGGGCTCCTTATCATATGGATGCTAGTGACACTATCATATACGTGAGCCAAAAGGCGCAAACGGTCCCGGGCAAAGGTAAGGCGACACCCGTGGGGATACCGTGCGTGAGGCCGCAAAGTGATATGAGGTGTTACTAGATCGATGTGACATCGAGTCGGGGTCCTGACAGGGAGATCGAGTGACAGGGTGTGTGCGCGATAGAAGATACCCCAAGAGATATCGAGATAGATGTATGGATGGAAGGAGACAATACGTGTGTTCCTGATGGCTAGTGAGAGATAATCAGACTTAGGGGGTAGTGTGTGCGCCTATGATGGAGTGAGGGATTACGGTACTTAGGGGGATGCGTGTCACATAGAGAGAGAAGAAGGGCGGAGAGTGTAGATGGGTCTATGTAGCGCGAGCGAGACATGTGTATGTATGAACCACAGAGATATAAAGTTTGAGAGAGATAGAGGAGCCCCGATAAGGCTGAGTGGTGCGTCAGATAGCTGAGAGGGGGAAAGAGATATTCCATCCGCTCGATAATGCAGTGCATGTAAATTTTTTAGAAGTCAAACTTTGGAAACTTTGACCTGGTTTACATAAATGTTATTTATATCTACAATACCAAAGATACATCATACGAAACTTCATCTCATGATGAATCTAATGGTATATGTTTGCCGTTCTAGATGTAAATGTTTTTCTCCACGTACATGGTCAAACTTTGTGATGTTTGACTTTTCAATAAATCTATATGCTATGGACCGAAGAAAGTGCCTAAGTCGAGAGAGATCAAGTGCGTGTGAAGGAGAATGAGTGAGTGTGCAAAAAGAGCATGTGTCTGAGATAGAAAGGGACAATAAACAATAAATTAGAGAGAGAGTGTGTGTTTTTCGTTTCTTATGCAAACATATCACGCATGCATCTCCGAGATAGAAAAGCGAGGTGAGGAGATGCACGAAGATAGCTAGTGTGTGATTGTTTGCAACGGTGAAAGACACCCCTATAGCACATGTCCAATAGAGGTCTGGCCAACAAGGAACAAAAGTCAAGAGGGACGGATGGAGAACATGGACGCATGGGGAGGGAGAGAGGGTGTGTGTGATAGAGAGATCCCCTCGAGATCGTGAGGGGACTATATGGGTGGGAGATCAAGGGAGGTGTGTGCGCAATAGAAAGATGCCCCGAGAGAAATCAAGATAGACCATGCACATGTTTGTGATGGAGACTAAGATTATCTACTCATATACATATAGGGGGGCTGTGTGTGCCTACAATTGAGTGAGAGACCATCATACTTGGCTAGGCATGAGATTATGTGTGTGTGCGTGTGAGATGGAGAGAGAACGAGGGAGAGAGATAGAGTTTCAGATTGGTCTATCGAGTGCGAGGGAGATATGCATGTGTATGTGTGACCCAGGGAGATGGAGAGTTTGAGAGAGAGAGGGTAGAGCTATGAGACGACAGAGTGGTGCGTGAGAGAGTTACGGGCAATGAGCCAAGGAATTTGTGTGCGTACGATGAGTGCACCCAAGATATTTAGCTTGGACTGGAGAATCATACATAGTGTGCGAGACGGACCTATAGATGGAGTATATATGCATACGAACTAGAAAGACCTCCCCTCCCACACACACAAAGAGAGAGAGAGATGGAGAGGGACCAACATGGTTTGTGTGTTAGATGCGTGCGACAGAATTGAAGATTGTCAGCGAGAGTGAGAGAGAGAGAGAGCAGGAGTCCGGGAGAGGGCGTGGTCACGTTTTATGCATCAAAGACTGATATAAACCATGTTTCGATATAAACTTGCACTCAAATATTTAAATTGGAGAACATGTTGCCTGCAATCCACACATGGACGAAGATATGCGTATATCAAACAAGTTCATTAATTTGACTTTCAACATGTTCATGGAGTACTGTAATACTGTACAACATGCTAATCGATTGAGGTGTTCAATTTTGGATTTAGTTCACTATTTTGACCTGGTGAACGAGCTATTTCATTCAATCGAGATATTCATTTTGGGTTTGACTCCCATTTTCGAGTGGGTCAACTATTTGTCATATAGTAAATCGTTAGGAACGAGCATGTAAAAACACATTACTCCCGAGCATCATCTCTCCATATAAAAAAGAAGTGGCAAGCTAATATTTCAAAATATGATTCGAATCGACTTGGTAAGGTAGACGTGGATGCTCGTTCTCCCAAAATTTGAACGAACCGTTAAACACCCTCTGCTCGGTGGCATTCTCTCGAGCAAATAAATGGGAGACGTGAAATTACCGGCCTATGTGGGACACGCATCAATTGGCCCGTTGTACATCAAGGGTAGGTTTGTAACTTCATCCAAGCGCGCCTTCTCCTCGGCCGAAATGACATGTGTCGAATAGTTCATAAACCATGGTCGGCAAAACACCCTGTCCTCTGATACGTCTCCGTCGTATCTACTTTCCAAACACTTTTGCCCTTGTTTTGGACTCTAACTTGTATGATTTGAATGGAAGTAACCTGGACTGATGCTGTTTTCAGCAGAATTGCCATGATGTTGTTTTATGTGCAGACAATAAAAGTTCTCGGAACGACCTAAAACTCCACGGAATGTCTTACAATAAATAATAAAAAATCCTCGCCAAAGATGAAGACCAGGGGCCCACACCCTTTCCATGAGTGTGGGGGGCGCCCCCCTAGGGCACGCCCCCTACCTCGTGGGCCCCCTGGAGACCTCCCAACTCCAACTCCAACTCTATATAACTGCTTTCGGGGAGAAAAAAAATAACAGAGAAGATTTTATCGCGTTTTACGATACGGAGCCGCTGCCAAGCCCTAAAACCTCTCGGGAGGGCTGATCTGGAGTCCGATCGGGGCTCCGGAGAGGGGGATTCATCGCCGTCGTCATCATCAACCATCCTCCATCACCAATTTCATGATGCTCACCGTCGTGCGTGAGTAACTCCATCGTAGGCTTGCTGGACGGTGATGGGTTGGATGAGATTTATCATGTAATCGAGTTAGTTTTGTTAGGTTTGATCCCTAGTATCCACTATGTTCTGAGATTGATGTTGCTATGACTTTGCTATGCTTAATGCTTGTCACTAGGGCCCGAGTGCCATGATTTCAGATCTGAACCTACTACGTTTTCATCAATATATGAGAGTTCTTGATCCTATCTTGCAAGTCTATAGTCACCTATTATGTGTTATGATCTGTTAACCTCGAAGTGACAATAATCGGGATACTTACCAGTGATGACCGTAGTTTGAGGAGTTCATGTATTCACTATGTGCTAATGCTTTGTTCCGGTTCTCTATTAAAAGGAGGCCTTAATATCCCTTAGTTTCCATTAGGACCCCGCTGCCACGGGAGGGTAGGACAAAAGATGTCATGCAAGTTATTTTCCATAAGCACCTATGACTATATTCGGAATACATGCGTACATTACATTGACGAATTGGAACTAGTTTTGTGTCACCCTATGTTATGACTGTTACATGATGAACTGCATCCGGCATAATTATCCATCATTGATCCGATGCCTACGAGCTTTCCATATACAGGTTTACGCTTATTTACTTTCCCGTGCTATTGTTACAATCACTACAAAATACCAAAAACATTACTTTGCTTTCATTACTCTTTTGTTACCTTTACCATCACTATCATATTACTTTGCTACTAAACACTTTTCTGCAGATACTAAGTTTCCAGGTATGGTTGAATTGACAACTCAGCTGCTAATACTTGAGAATATTCTTTGGCTCCCCTTGTGTCGAATCAATAAATTAGGGTTGAATACTCTACCTTCAAAAGCTGTTGTGATCCCCTATACTTGTGGGTCATCAAGACCAATTTCTGGCGCCGTTGCCGGGGAGGGTAGGACAAAAGATGTCATTCAAGTTCTTTTCCATAAGCACGCATGACTATATTTGGAATACATGCCTACATTACATTGACGAATTGAAGCTAGTTCTATGTCACCCTATGTTATGACTGTTACATGATGAACCGCATACGGCATGATTATCCATCATTGATCCGATGCCTACGAGCTTTCCATATACTTACGCTTATTTACTTTCCCATTGCTATTGTTATAATCACTACAAAATACCAAAAACATTACTTTGCTTTCGTTACTCTTTTGTTATCATTACCATCACTATCATATTACTTTTCTACTAAACACATTGCTGCAGATACTAAGTTTCCAGGTGTGGTTGAATTGACAACTCAGCTACTAATACTTGAGAATATTCTTTGGCTCCCCTTGTGTCGAATCAATAAATTTTGGTTGAATACTCTACCCTCGAAAGCTGTTGCGATCCCCTATACTTGTGGGTCATCAAGACCAATTTCTAGCGCCATTGCTGGGGAGCATAGCTCTATTCTTTGAGTCACTTGGGATTTATATCTGCTGGACACTATGAAGAACTTGAAAGACGCTAAGACAACAATTTACCCCTCAACTACGAGGGGAGGTAAGGAACTACCATCTAGCTCTGCACTTGATTCACCTTCTGTTATGAGTAAGCTTGCGACACCTAAACCTGCTTCCGCTATTCGTTCTGATATGTCGCATGTTATTGATGATGCTACTTCTGCTATACATGATACTTATGATGAAACTACTTCTATGCTTGATACTATTGTGCCACTTGGTGATTTTCTTGAGGAACGACTTGCTAGGGCTGGATAGATTGAAAATATTGAATCGGATTATGATGATGAAAGTGATGATGAAGAATCACTTGTTATTCTTGAGGGTTATTTATTTGATCAAGAAGCTTCTTTAGCTATTTTAGCTTGCAAAGATAGATATGAACTCAAAAGGTTATTAGCTAAATGGAATAAGCAATCTCTAAATGCTAGGATGAAACCTGACCCTGCTTTTGCTACTTCACCTATCTGTGTTACTGATAAGGATTATGAATTCTCTGTTGATCCTGATATAATTACTTTAGTTGAATCTGATCCTTTTCATGGCTATGAATCTGAAACTGTTGTGGCACATCTTACTAAATTAAATGATATAGCCACCCTGTTCACTAATGATGAGAGATCTCGCTACTTTTATATCCTTAAAATATTTCCGTTCTCATTAAAAGGTGATGCTAAGATATGGTTTAATTCTCTTGATCCTGGTTGTGTGCGTAGTCCCCAGGATAGGATTTACTACTTCTCTGCTAAATATTTCCCTGCTCATAAGAAACAAGCTGCTTTAAAGGAAATATACAACTTTGTGCAAATTAAAGAAGAGAGTCTCCCACAAGCTTAGGGAGGCTTCTCAAGTTACTTAATGCTTTGCCTGATCATCCTCTTAAGAAAAATGAAATACATGATATCTTTTATAATGGACTAACCGATGCTTCCAAAGATTACCTGGATAGTTGTGCTGGTTCTCTTTTCAGGGAAAGAACACCGGACGAAGCTGAAATCTTATTGAACAATATGTTGACAAATGAAAATAATTGGGCACCTCCTGAGCCAGCTCCTGCTCCAATTAATGATCCTATTCCTAAACCAACTCCGAAGAAGAGATGTGTTCTATTTCACAGTCCCGAAGATATGCAAGCGGCAAAGAAATCTATGAAAGAAAAAGGTATTGAAGCTGAAGATGTTAAGAATTTACCTCCTATTGAAGATATACATGGTCTTAATTTACCGCCTGCCGAAGAAACGTATGATCTTAATCCTTTATTTATTGAAGAACCTCCAGACCTCGATAAACCGACATAGGTAGTAAAGGTAAATCCTCTCTATAGATATGATAGAGCTGAAATCCCTCCTACTAAAATTGCTAGTCAGTGCTTGGATGAGTTTGATAATTTTATGTTTAAGCAAGAATACTTCAATGCTTATTTTGGTAGACAATTAAAACAAGATGCTGATATGATTAAATACTTGGGTGATTATATGGCTAATATTAGAGGTGAACTTAAACTTGTTAGCAAACATGCTTCTGTGGTTACCACTCAAGTAGAACAAGTACTTAAAGCTCAAAAGGAATTTCTCAATGAGATGAATGGTAAGAAAAATAATTATGTTGTTAAAGTGGCTACTAGAACTGGTAGAATGACTAAGGAACCTTTGTATCCTGAAGGACACCCTAAGAGAATTGAGCAAGATTCTCAGAGAAATAAAATTGACGCACCTAGTTCTTCTAAAAAGAAGGAAAAGAAAAATGATAGAACTGTGCAAACTTCTAGTGAACCTATTGCTGAACCACCTGATAATCCAAATGATATCTCTATGTCTGATGCTGACACACAATCTGGCAATGAACATGAACCTAATGAAAATGTTAATGATGATGTTCATAATGATGCTCAACCTAGTAATGATAATGATGTAGAAGTTGAACCTGCTGTTGATCTTGATAACCCACAACGAAAGAATCAATGTTATGATAAGAAATACTTTGTTGCTAGAAAACATGGTAAAGAAAGAGAGCTGTGGGTTAAACCCATGCCTTTTCCTCCCAAACGATGCAAGAAAAAGGATGATGAGGATTTTGAGCGCTTTGCTGAAATGATTAGACCTATCTTTTTGCGTATGTGATTGACTGATATGCTAAAAATGAATCCCTATGCTAAGTACATGAAAGATATTGTTACAAATAAAACAAAGATACAGAAGCTGAAATTTCCACCATGATTGCTAATTATACTTTTAAGGGTGGAATACCAAAGAAACTTGGAGATCCAGGAGTACCTACTATACCATGCTCCATTAAAAGAAACTATGTTAAAATTGCTTTATGTGATCTTGGAGCCGGTGTTAGTGTTATGCCTCTCTCTTTATATCATAGACTTGACCTGAATAAGTTGACACCTACTGAAATATCTTCGCAAATGGCTGATAAATCAACTGCTACACCTGTCGGTATTTGTGAGGATGTGCCTATTGTGGTTGCAAACGTTACTATTTTAACGGACTTTGTTATTCTTGATATTCCCGAGGATGATAGTATGTCTATTATTCTTGGAAGACCTTTTCTTAATACTGAAGGGGCTGTTATTAATTGCAACAAAGGCAATGTCACTTTTCATGTTAATGGTAATGAGCATACGGTACACTTTCTGAGGAAACAACCTCAAGTTCATAGTATCATATCTATTGGAAAAATGCCATCGATTATATTTGGAGGTTTTGAATTTCCTCTTCCTACTGTCAAGAAGAAATATGATATTCTTATTATCGGGGATGTGCATATCCCCATTGAGGTAACATAGTGTTATTCGAAATTTCTCCGGTTCCATGTTATTCGGAATGAGTTCGTTAACAAGACTTGATCAACCTTATTAGTGGATTCCTTTTGATGCGCATGAGATGGTTGAAACTAGAAGCACAACCTTCTGTACCCTCTCTATACTTTCTATTATTGAGTTGAAATAAAATAGAAATAAATATTTTTCTGTCTGTTGTCTGATTATCCGTGCAATATAAAAATACCTCGAAAATAAAAGTTCTCCAAATGCCCTGAAAATTAAATATGATTTTTTCTAGAATATTTGAGGATTTATGGAACAGAGAACACACCGGGGGGCCAACCACCTTGCCACGAGGGTGGAGGGCGCGCCCACCCCTCTAGGGCGCGCCCCCTGCCTCGTGGGCCCACGGTGGCCCTCCTCCACTTATTATTTCACCCACACACTCCTTCTTCCGCCCCCAAACACGAAAAACCAACTCAAGCACGAGTTCCAGCCATCTTTGCTGTAATTTTCGATCTCCTTGCTCAAAGCACCTCTCACAAAACTGCTTGGGGAGATTGTTCCTTGGTATGTGACTCCTCCATTGGTCCAATTAATTTTTGTTCTAGTGCTTTATTCATTGCAATTTTTTGCTGCTTAGGTGACCCTGTTCTTGAGCTTGCATGTCAAATTTATATGGTCAAAAGTAGTTTTGATGCATGATATAGGCCCTAGGCACTTGTAGGAGTGGTTGCTATCAATATTATTGAGTTTGGTTTACTTTTATTTTGAAGTTACTAAAAATTTTCAGAAATTTTCAGAGGAAGAAATATGCTTAGGAAAATGTTCCAAGGTGGTTCTTCAAAGAAGCAAGGACCCAGGCTTGCAATGCGTGATGCTGACGAAGAGCCACCATGAGACGCTCCAGTGCGTCCTTGTGAGTGGCCTTCTAAAAATTTTATGGATCGTGCAGGAATTAAAGAAGAATTTAACGCATATTTGCGTAATGCCGGTCTTGAGGACTTTGAGGCAGATAAATGCCCCCAGTATCATGATCTCACAAGCTCTTTTGTGAGGAGGTTTGGGTATTCATCTTCGCGTAATTCTCCTTCAGTCATGTTTGATCGTTATGACAAATCTTATACCATGGACTTAGAGGATTTCACTTTTGCTTGCAAACTTCCACAATGGGGTAGTGTTAGGGATCCCCCTAAATCTGAATTTAGAAACTTTCTTGCTAGTATAACTGTAGGGGAATCTAGAGATATAACACAAGCTACCATAGGGAGCATTCACTTTCCTGCTATACATTATTTTGCTCTCTTCATAGGTAGGTGCATAAATGCTAAGGATGAAGCTTGTCCCATGTGTGTCCCTGACCTTAGCATTCTCAGGAGTGCTGTGTCAGGAGACCAATCTTATCATATGGGAGCCATTGTAGCTCGTAGGTTACATCATAATAGATATAATGGAGATTTCTTTGGAGGAATTTATGCAACCCACTTAGCTAAATTTCTTGAGATAGACGTTCGTGAAGGAGACATGGAGTTGCCTCATGCTTATTTAGATTTTGAGGTTTCTCACCATTTTGTCGAGAGGAAAGAATCACCTCTCCAGTACCGACTAATCTTTAACAGACGCCGTGTTGTCCGTATTACTCTCCCTGCTCCTGCTTTCTTTGATTATCAGGCAAGAGGAGGATATACTATTACCATAGAGGAGGCAGATGAGTACGAGAGGAGAGTGGTGGCCGCTCGTCGCCACACTGCAGCTCAGGAGGCGATAGCCGCTGCATCACAGTACGACCCCAACAGCTATTATTATGGATATCAGCCAGGCCAGCCGTGGCCATAGACCAACTTAGGCCAAAAGCCTAAGCTTGGGGGAGTACATATTTCCCACCGGCATTACATTATGTTCACACACACTCATTGCTAGATGTCGGTGCTCATACTTTTTCATTGTATCATCCATGCTAGTTTATTTCCTTTTATGCTTTCTTCTTGTGTGTTTAATAAACCTTAAGAAAAAACCAAAAAAAATTAGCTATAGCTTTTAATTAATTTACTTTACATGCTTGTTGTAGTAATTAAAAAGAAAACCCAAAAATATTTCCCATTCTTCTTTTACTTGTTGGGAGCTTTCCCGTGTAAATAGTTTTATTTCTTTTCTTTATTTGGGGGTCAGTAGGAGAAGAACATGATTAGATTGTTGAAGTGGCTCTTATATGCTTTATTGTTTATCTGACAAAAGAGCCTATATTGCCTTGTCTTCTCCTATTTATTGAATGCCTACAGATTCTAGCTTAGTCCAATGCACGTGCACTCTTATTATTATTCACATCGTTCGGTCGTGCAAGTGAAAGGCAATTATGATGATATGTGATGGACTGACTAAGATGAGAAAAGCTGTTACGAACTCGACCTCTTTTGTTTTTGTAAATATGATGAGTTCATCGTTCTTGATTCAGCTTGTTATGAATAAACATGTTTGCAATGACAATTAGAGATCATAGTTGCTTATGCCATGCTTGATTAGCTATGAGTTATAATGGTTTACCTTGCGTGCCAACATGCTATTGAGATGGTTATGATGTGGTATGATGGGGTGGTATCCTCCTTTGAATGATTTAAGTGACTTGACTTGGCACATGTTCACGCATGTAGTTGAAACAAATCAACATAGCCTTCACGATATTTATGTTCATGGTGGATTATATCCTACTCATCCTTGCATCCAATATTTATTAACTTTAATGCATGTACATGGCTGTTGTCACTTTCTAGCTGGTCGCTTCCCAGTCTTTTGCTAGCCTTCACCTGTACTAAGCGGGAATACTGCTTGTGCATTCAATCCCTTAAACCCCAAAGTTATTCTAGATGAGTCCACTATACCTTCCTATATGCGGTATCTACCTGCCGTTCCAAGTAAATTTGTATGTGCCAAACTCTAAACCTTCAAATGATCATCCTGTTTTGTATGCTCGAATAGCTCATGTATCAACTAGGGCTGCCTGTATCTTCCATGCTAGGCGGGTTATTCTCAAGAGGAGTGGATTCCGCTCCTCACTCATGAGAAAATGGCTGGTCACCGGGATGCCCAGTCCCATGCTTTATGCAAACGAAATCAAAAATAATTGCAAAACAAAACTCCCCCTAGGACATGATGTATGTTGGAGGCATTCGTTGTTTCGAGCAAGCCATGGATTGATGTTTGTTGGTGGAGGGGGAGTATAAACTTTACCATTCTGTTTGCGAACCGCCTATAATGTGTGTAGCATGGAAGATATCGCCATCTCTTGGTTGTTATGTTGACAATAAAAGTATACCGCTCAAAATATTATTCACCTCTATTTCAAAACCGAGCTCTGGCACCTCTACAAATCCCTGCTTCTCTCTGCGAAGGGCCTATCTATTTACTTTTATGTTGAGTCATCACCCTCTTATTAAAAAGCAATAGATGGAGAGCGCAGCTGTCATTTGCATTAATTACTGTTAATTTATATTGGGTGTGACTATGATTGGATCTCTTTTACCATGAATTACAATGTCTAGTCAGTGCTTGATCTTTAAAGGTGCTCTGCATTTATGTTTTGTGGTCTCAGAAAGGGCTAGCGAGATACCATCTTGTTATATCATATTATGATTGTTTTGAGGAAGTGTTGTCATCCGAGATTTATTATTATGGCTTGCTAGTTGATTATGCTATTGATATGGGTAATCATGAGACCTGAGAATTATTGCAAATATGGTTAGTTATAATCTTTGCTGAAAACTTGAATGCTAGCTTGACATATTTACAACAACAATAGCAAACAGAGTTTGTAAAAGGTTTTCTTTATTTCTTTCAGTTTGTCAACTGAATTGCTTGAGGACAAGAAGGGTTTAAGCTTGGGGGAGTTGATAGTCTCCGTCGTATCTACTTTTCCAAACAATTTTGCCCTTGTTTTGGACTCTAACTTGTATGATTTGAATGGAACTAACCCAGACTGACGTTGTTTTCAGCAGAATTGCCATGATATTGTTTTATGTGCAGAAAACAAAAGTTCTCGGAATGACCTGAAACTCCACGGAATGTCTTACAATAAATAATAAAAAATCTTCGCCAAAGATGAAGACCAGGGGGCCCACACCCTTTCCACGAGGGTGGGGGGCGCCCCCCTACCTCGTGGGCCCCCTGGAGACCTCCCGACTCCAACTCCAACTCTATATAACTGCTTTCGGGGAGAAAAATAACAGAGAAGATTTTATCGCGTTTTACGATACGGAGCCACCGCCAAGCCCTAAAACCTCTCGGGAGGGCTGATCTGGAGTCCGATCGGGGCTCCGGAGAGGGGGATTCATTGCCGTCGTCATCATCAACCATCATCCATCACCAATTTCATGATGCTCACCGCCGTGCGTGAGTAACTCCATCGTAGGCTTGCTGGACGGTGATGGGTTGGACGAGATTTATCATGTAATCGAGTTAGTTTTGTTAGGTTTAATCCCTAGTATCCACTATGTTGTGAGATTGATGTTGCTATGACTTTGCTATGCTTAATGCTTGTCACTAGGGCCCGAGTGCCATGATTTCAGATCTGAACCTATTATGTTTTCATCAATATATGAGAGTTCTTGATCCTATCTTGCAAGTCTACAGTCACCTATTATGTGTTGTGATCCGTTAACCCCGAAGTGACAATAATCGGGATACTTATCGGTGATGACCGTAGTTTGAGGAGTTCATGTATTCACTATGTGCTAATGCTTTGTTCCGGTTCTCTAGTAAAAGGAGGCCTTAATATCCCTTATTTTCCATTAGGACCCCGCTACCACGGGAGGGTAGGACAAAAGATGCCATGCAAGTTCTTTTGCATAAGCCCGTATGACTATATTCGGAATACATGCCTACATTACATTGACGAATTGGAGCTAGTTCTATGTCACCCTATGTTATGACTGTTACATGATGAACCGCATCTGGCATAATTATCCATCATTGATCCGATTCCTACGAGCTTTCCATATACTGGTTTACGCTTATTTAATTTCCCGTTGCTATTGTTACAATCACTACAAAATACCAAAAACATTACTTTGCTTTTGTTACTCTTTTGTTACCGTTACCATCACTATCATATTACTTTTCTACTAAAAACTTTGCTGCAGATACTAAGTTTCCAGGTGTGGTTGAATTGACAACTCAGCTGCTAATACTTGAGAATATTCTTTGGCTCCCCTTGTGTCAAATCAATAAATTTGGGTTGAATACTCTACCCTCGAAAGCTGTTGCGATCCCCTATACTTGTGGGTCATCATCCTCGCATGAAATAGCTCGCGCCCACTATTTCAAAACACGCTCTCCTTGCCCAAAATCGCTCACGCCAACTATATTTCAAAACACACCCTCCTCGCCCGAAATTGCTTGCGCCCACTATATTTCAAAACACGCCCTCCGTGGCCGAAATCGTTCACGCCCACTATTTGGGAGAAGAAAAATTACTCTACTATCCACGACCCTCAGTACACAGACCCAAGTCGAGAAGCCTAAACGCAGGGGTAGAACTGTAGTACCATCATTGTTCGACTACACGAAGAGGCGAAGAGCCAAGCGCAAGATTTAGTAGTACGAGTAGTACTACTACTAGAACCGCATGGTGGAGCGTTTGTACTCTTATTTTATTTTAATCTCTGATAAAGTACACATTTATTCGGGAGAAGTGCGGAAAATGGTAGCCCAATAGTAGTATAAAAAACATCGAACATGTAATGATGATATCGATCAACCATGCTCGAATATATCTTGGCCTCCGTGCGAGCCCGTCTGTGTGTTCTCGCTCCTCGTCTCTCTATTCGGGAAGAAGAAAGGGAACTTCAAGAAGAACCGCAAACAAGTTGCTGCTCAGGAGAAGAAACCCAAGTCTGGACCTAAGCTTGAAACTGAGTGCTTCTACTGCAAACAGACTGGTCACTGGAAGCGGAACTGCCCCAAGTATTTGATGGATAAGAAGGATGGCAAAGTGAACAAAGGTATATGTGATATACATGTTATTGATGTGTACCTTACTAATGCTCGCAGTAGCACCTGGGTATTTGATACTGGTTCTGTTGCTAACATTTGCAACTCGAAACAGGGGCTACGGATGAAGCGAAGATTGGCTAAGGACGAGGTGACGATGCGCGTGGGAAATGGTTCCAAAGTCGATGTGATCGCGGTCGGCACGCTACCTCTACATCTACCTTCGGGATTAGTATTAGACCTAAATAATTGTTATTTGGTGCCACCGTTGAGCATGAACATTATATCTGGATCTTGTTTGATGCGAGACGGTTATTCATTTAAATCAGAGAATAATGGTTGTTCTATTTATATGAGTAATATCTTTTATGGTCATGCACCCTTGTAGAGTGGTCTATTTTTGATGAATCTCGATAGTAGTGATACACATATTCATAATGTTGAAATCAAAAGATGCAGAGTTGATAATGATAGTGCAACTTATTTGTGGCACTACGTTTAGGTCATATCGGTGTAAAGCGCATGAAGAAACTCCATACTGATGGACTTTTGGAACCACTTGATTATGAATCACTTGGTACTTGTGAACCGTGCCTCATGGGTAAGATGACTAAAACGCTGTTCTCCGGTACTATGGAGAGAGCAACGGATTTGTTGGAAATCATACATACAGATGTATGTGGTCCAATGAATGTTGAGGCTCGTGGCGGATATCGTTATTTTCTCACCTTCACAGATGATTTAAGCAAATATGGGTATATCTACTTAATGAAACATAAGTCTGAAACATTTGAAAAGTTTAAAGAATTTCAGAGTGAAGTTGAAAATCATCATAACAAGAAAATAGAGTTTCTATGATCTGATCGTGGAGGAGAATATTTGAGTTACGAGTTTGGTCTACATTTTAAACAATGCGGAATAGTTTCGCAACTCACGCCACCCGGAACACCACAGCGTAATGGTGTGTCCGAACGTCGTAATCGTACTTTATTAGATATGGTGCGATCTATGATGTCTCTTACTGATTTACCGTTATCGTTTTGGGGTTATGCTTTAGAGACGGCTGCATTCATGTTAAATAGGACACCATCGAAATCCATTGAGATGACACCTTATGAACTGTGGTTTGGAAAGAAACGAAAGTTGTCGTTTCTAAAAATTTGGGGCTGCGATGCTTATGTGAAAAAGCTTCAACCTGATAAGCTCGAACCCAAATCGGAGAAATGTGTCTTCATAGGATACCCAAAGGAGACTGTTGGGTACACCTTCTATCACAAATCCAAAGGCAAAACTTTTGTTCCTAAATTCGGAGTTTTTCTAGAGAAGGAGTTTCTCTCGAAAGAAGTGAGTGGGAGAAAAGTAGAACTTGATGAGGTAATTATACCCGCTCCCTTATTGGAAAGTAGTACATCACAGAAACCGGTTCTGTGACACTTACACCAATTAGTGAGGAAGCTAATGATAATGATCATGAAACTTCAGATCAAGTTACTACCAAACCTCGTTGATCAACCAGAGTAAGATCCGCACCAGAGTGGTACGGTAATCCTGTTCTGGAAGTCATGCTACTAGATCATGATGAACCTACAAACTATGAAGAAGTGATGGTGAGCCCAGATTCCGCAAAATGGCTAGAAGCCATGAAATCTGAGATGGGATCCATGTATGAGAACAAAGTGTAGACTTTGGTTGACTTGCCCGTTGATCGGCAAGCAATTGAGAATAAATGGATCTTCAAGAATAAGACTGACGCTGACGGTAATGTTACTGTCTATAAAGCTCGACTTGTTGCAAAAAGGTTTTTGACAAGTTCAAGGGATTGACTACGATGAGACCTTCTCACCTGTAGCGATGCTTAAGTCTGCCCGAATCATGTTAGCAATTGCCGCATTTTATGATGATGAAATTTGGCAAATGGATGTCAAAACTGCATTCCTGAATGGATTTCTGGAAGAAGAGTTGTATATGATGCAACCAGAAGGTTTTGTCGATCCAAAGGGAGCTAACAAAGTGTGCAAGCTCCAGCGATCCATTTATGGACTGGTGCAAGCCTCTCGGAATTGGAATAAACACTTTGATAGTGTGATCAAAGCATTTGGTTTTATGCAAACTTTTGGAGAAGCCTGTATTTATAAGAAAGTGAGTGGGAGCTCTGTAGCATTTCTGATATTATATGTGGATGACATATTATTGATAGGAAATAATATAGAATTTCTGGATAGCATAAAGGAATACTTGAATAATAGTTTTTCAATGAAAGACCTTGGTGAAGCTGCTTACATATTGGGCATTAAGATCTATAGAGATAGATCAATACGCTTAATTGGACTTTCACAAAGCACATACCTTGACAAGGTTTTGAAGAAGTTCAAAATGGATCAAGCAAAGAAAGGGTTCTAACCTGTGTTACAAGGTGTGAAGTTGAGTAAGGCTCAATGTCCGACCATCGCAGAAGATAGAGAGAAAATGAAAGATGTTCCCTATGCTTCAGCCATAGGCTCTATCATGTATGCAATGTTGTGTACCAGACCGTATGTGTGCCTTGCTATAAGTCTAGCAGGGAGGTACCAAAGTAATCCAAGAGTAGATCACTGGACAGTGGTCAAGAACATCCGGAAATACCTGAAAAGGACTAAGGATATGTTTCTCATATATGGAGGTGACAAAGAGCTCATCGTAAATGGTTACGTTGATGCAAGCTTTGACACTGATCCGGACGATTCTAAATCGCAAACCGGATACGTATTTTTACTAAACGGAGGAGCTATCAGTTGGTGCAGTTCAAAACAAAGCGCCGTGGCGGGATCTACATGTGAAGCAGAGTACATAGCTGCTTCGGAAGCAGCAAATGAAGGAGTCTGGATGAAGGAGTTCATATCCGATCTAGGTGTCATACCTAGTGCATCGGGTCCAATGAAAATCTTTTGTGACAATACTAGTGCAATTGCCTTGGCAAAGGAATCCAGATTTCACAAGAAAACCAAGCACATCAAGAGACGCTTCAATTCCATTCGGGATTTAGTCCAAGTGGGAGACATAGAAATTTGCAAGATACATACGAATCTGAATTTTGCAGACCCACTGACTAAGCCTCTTCCACGAGCAAAACATGATCAGCACCAAGGCTCCATGGGTGTTAGAATCACTATTGTGTAATCTAGATTCCTGACTCTAGTGCAAGTGGGAGACTGAAGGAAATATGCCCTAGAGGCAATAACAAAGTTATTATTTATTTCCTTATATCATGATAAATGTTTATTATTCATGCTAGAATTGTATTAACCGGAAACATAATACATGTGTGAATACATAGACAAACATAGTGTCACTAGTATGCCTCTACTTGACTAGCTCGTTGATCGAAGATGGTTAAGTTTCCTAGCCATAGACATGAGTTGTCATTTGATTAACGGGATCACATCATTAGGAGAATGATGTGATTGACTTGACCCATTTTTGTTAGCTTAGCACATGATCGTTTAGTTTGTTGCTATTGCTTTCTTCATGACTTATACATGTTCCTATGACTATGAGATTATGCAACTCCCGTTTACCGGAGGAACACTTTGTGTGCTACCAAACATCACAACGTAACTGGGTGATTATAAAGGTGCTCTACAGGTGTCTCCGAAGGTACTTGTTGGGTTGGCGTATTTTGAGATTAGGATTTGTCACTCCAATTGTCGGAGAGGTATCTCTGGGCCCTCTCGGTAATGCACATCACATAAGCCTTGCAAGCATTGCAACTAATAACTTAGCTGCGGGATGATGTATTATGGAACGAGTAAAGAGACTTGACGGTAACGAGATTGAACTAGGTATTGAGATACCGACGATCAAATCACGGGAAGTAACATACCGATGACAAAGGGAACAACGTATGTTGTTATGCGGTCTGACCGATAAAAGATCTTCGTAGAATATGTAGGAGCCAATATGAGCATCCAGGTTCCGCTATTGGTTATTGACCGGAGACGTGTCTCGGTCATGTCTACATTATTCTTGAACCCGTAGGGTCCGCACGCTTAACGTTACAATGACAGTTTCATTATGAGTTTATATATTTTGATGTACCGAAGGTTGCTCGGAGTCCCGGATATGATCACGGACATGACGAGGAGTCTCAAAATGGCCGAGACATAAATATCGATATATTGGACGGCTATATTCGGTCACCGGAAGTGTTTCGGGTGATTTCGGAGAAAACCGGAGTGCGGAAAGGGTTACCAGAACCCCCCAGGGAAGTATTGGGCCTTAGTGGGCCTGAGGGGAGAGAGAGGGCAACAGCCCAGTAGGTGGTGCTCCCCCTCCCATGGGGAGTCCGAATTGGACTAGGGGAGGGGGCGCGGCCCTTATTTCCCTCTCCCTCTCCCTCTCTTTCCTTCCCCCTTTTCTCTTCCTAGTTGGACTAGGAAAGGGGAGTCCTAATCCTACTAGGAAGAGTACTCCCCCCTCCTTGGCGCGCCCCAAGGGCCGGCCGGCCTCTCCTCATTGCTCCTTTATATACAGGGGCAGGGGGGCACCTCTAGACACACAAGTTGATCTTCGTGATCATTCTCTTAGCCATGTGCGGTTCCCCCTCCACCATAATCCTCGATAATATTGTAGCGGTGCTTAGGCGAAGCCCTGCGACGATAGAACATCAAGATCGTCACCACGCCATCGTGCTGACAGAACTCTTCCCCGACACTTTGCTGGATCGGAGTCCGGGGATCGTCATCGAGCTGAACGTGTGCTAGAACTCGGAGGTGCCGTAGTTTCGGTGCTTGATCGGTCGGGCTATGAAGGCGTACGACTACATCAACCGCATTGTGCTAACGCTTCCACTTTCAGTCTATGAGGGTACGTAGACAACACTCTCCTCTTTGGTTGCTATGCATCACCATGATCTTGCGTGTGCGTAGGAATTTTTTTGAAATTACTACGTTCCCCAACAGTGGCATTCGAGCCTAGGTTTTATGCGTTGATGTTATGCACGAGTAGAACACAAGTGAGTTGTGGGCGATATAAGTCATACTGCTTACCAGCATGTCATACTTTGGTTCGGCGGTATTGTTGGATGAAGCGGCCGGACCGACATTACGCGTACACTTACGTGAGACTGGTTCTACTGACGTGCTTTGCACATAGGTGGCTGGCGGGTCTCAGTTTCTCCAACTTTAGTTGAACCGAGTGTGGCTATGCCCGGTCCTTGAGAAGGTTAAAACATCACCAAGTTGACGAACTATCGTTGTGGTTTTTGAAGCGTAGGTAAGAACGGTTCTTGCTAAAGCCTGTAGCAGCCACGTAAAACTTGCAACAACAAAGTAGAGGATGTCTAACTTGTTTTTGCAGGGCATGTTGTGATGTGATATGGTCAAGACATGATGCTAAATTTTATTGTATGAGATGATCATGTTTTGTAACCGAGTTATCGGCAACTAGCAGGAGCCATATGGTTGTCGCTTTATTTATGCAATGCAATTGCGCTGTAATGCTTTACTTTATCACTAAGCGGTAGCGATAGTCGTGGAAGCATAAGTTTTGGCGAGACAACAACGATGCTACGATGGTGATCAAGATGTTGCGCCGGTGACGATGGTGATCATGATGGTGCTTCAAAGATGGAGATCACAAGCACAAGATGATGATGGTCATATCATATCACTTATATTGATTGCATGTGATGTTTATCTTTTATGCATCTTATCTTGCTTTGATTGACGGTAGCATTATAAGATGATCCCTCACTAAATTATCAAAGTATAAGTGTTCTCCCTGAGTATGCACCGTTGCGAAAGTTCTTCGTGCTGAGACACCATGTGATGATCGGGTCTGATAGGCTCTACGTTCAAATACAACGGGTGCAAAATAGTTGCACATGCGGATTACTCAGGTTTAACTTGACGAGCCTAGCATATAACAGATATGGCCTCGGAACACGGAGACCGAAAGGTCGAGCGTGAATCATATAGTAGATATGATCAACATATTGATGTTCACCATTGATACTACTCCATATCACGTGATGATCAGACATGGTTTAGTTGATTTGGATCACGTGATCACTTAGAGGATTAGAGGGATATCTTTCTAAGTGGGAGTTCTTAAGTAATATGATTAATTGAACTTAAATTTATCATGAACTTAGTACCTGATAGTATCTTGCTTGTCTATGTTTGATTGTAGATAGATGGCTCGTGATGTTGTTCCGTTGAATTTTAATGCGTTCCTTGAGAAAGAAAAGTTGAAAGATGATGGTAGCAATTACACGGACTGGGTCCGTAACTTGAGGATTATCCTCATTGCTGCACAGAAGAATTACGTCCTGGAAGCACCGCTAAGTGCCAAGCCTGCTGCAGGAGCAACACCAGATGTTATGAACGTCTGGCAGAGCAGAGCTAATGACTACTCGATAGTTCAGTGTGCCATGCTTTACGGCTTAGAACCGGGTCTTCAACGATGTTTTGAACGTCATGGAGCATATGAGATGTTCCAGGAGTTGAAGTTAATATTTCAAGCAAATGTCCGGATTGAGAGACATGAAGTCTCCAATAAGTTCTATAGCTGCAAGATGGAGGAGAATAGTTCTGTCAGTGAACATATAATCAAAATGTCTGGGTATCATAATCACTTGACTCACCTAGGGGTTAATCTTCCTGTTGATAGTGTCATTGACAGAGTTCTTCAATCACTGCCACCAAGCTACAAAAGCTTCATGATGAACTATAATATGCAAGGGATGAATAAGACTATTCCTGAGCTCTTCGCAATGCTAAAACCCGCGGAGGTAGAAATCAAGAAGGAGCATCAAGTGTTGATGGTCAATAAGACCACCAGTTTCAAGAAAAAGGGCAAAGGGAAGAAGAAAGGGAACTTCAAGAAGAATAGCAAACAAGTTGCTGCTCAGGAGAAGAAACCCAAGTCTGGACCTAAGCCTGAAACTGAGTGCTTCTACTGCAAGCAGACTGGTCACTGGAAGCGGAACAACCCCAAGTATTTGACGGATAAGAAGGATGGCAAAGTGAACAAAGGTATATGTGATATACATGTTATTGATGTGTACCTTACTAATGCTCGCAGTAGCACCTGGGTATTTGATACTGGTTCTGTTGCTAACATTTGCAACTCGAAACAGGGGCTACGGATCAAGCGAAGATTGGCAAAGGACAAGGTGACGATGCACGTGGGAAATGGTTCCAAAGTCGATGCGATCGCGGTCGGCACGCTACCTCTACATCTACCTTCGGTATTAGTATTAGACCTAAATAATTGTTATTTGGTGCCAGCGTTGAGCATGAACATTATATCTGGATCTTGTTTGATGCGAGACGGTTATTCATTTAAATCAGAGAATAATGGTTGTTCTATTTATATGAGTAATACCTTTTATGGTCATGCACCCTTGTAGAGTGGTCTATTTTTGATGAATCTCGATAGTAGTGATACACATATTCATAATGTTGAAATCAAAAGATGCAGAGTTCATATTGATAGTGCAACTTATTTGTGGCATTGCCGTTTAGGTCATATCGGTGTAAAGCGCATGAAGAAACTCCATACTGATGGACTTTTGGAACCACTTGATTATGAATCACTTGGTACTTGCGAACCGTGCCTCATGGGTAAGATGACTAAAACGCCGTTCTCCGGTACTATGGAGAGAGCAACGGATTTGTTGGAAATCATACATACAGATGTATGTGGTCCATTGAGTGTTGAGGCTCGTGGCGGATATCGTTATTTTCTCACCTTCACAGATGATTTAAGCAGATATGGGTGTATCTACTTAATGAAACATAAGTCTGAAACATTTGAAAAGTTTAAAGAATTTCAGAGTGAAGTTGAAAATCATCGTAACAAGAAAATAAAGTTTCTACGATCTGATCGTGGAGGAGAATATTTGAGTTACGAGTTTGGTCTACATTTGAAATTATAAGGAATAGTTTCGCAACTCACGCCACCCGGAACACCACAGTGTAATGGTGTGTCCGAACGTCGTAATCATACTTTATTAGATATGGTGCGATCTATGATGTCTCTTACTGATTTACCGTTATTGTTTTGGGGTTATGCTTTAGAGACGGATGCATTCACGTTAAATAGGACACCATCGAAATTCATTGAGATGACGCCTTATGAACTGTGGTTTGGCAAGAAACCAAAGTTGTCGTTTCTAAAAATTTGGGGCTGCGATGCTTATGTGAAAAAGCTTCAACCTGATAAGCTTGAACCCAAATCGGAGAAATGTGTCTTCATAGGATACCCAAAGGAGACTGTTGGGTACACCTTCTATCACAAATCCGAAGGCAAAACTTTTGTTGCTAAATTCGGAGTTTTTCTAGAGAAGGAGTTTCTCTCGAAAGAAGTGAGTGGGAGAAAAGTAGAACTTGATGAGGTAACTATACCTGCTCCCTTATTGGAAAGTAGTACATCACAGAAACCGGTTTCTGTGACACTTACACCAATTAGTGAGGAAGCTAATGATAATGATCATGAAACTTCAGATCAAGTTACTACTGAACCTTGTAGATCAACCAGAGTAAGATCCGCACCAGAGTGGTATGGTAATCCTATTCTGGAAGTCATGCTACTAGATCATGATGAACCTACGAACTTTGAAGAAGCGATGGTGAGCCCAGATTCCGCAAAATGGCTAGAAGCCATGAAATCTGAGATGGGATCCATGTATGAAAATAAAGTGTGGACTTTGGTTGACTTGCCCGTTGATCGGCAAGCAATTGAGAATAAATGGATCTTCAAGAAGAAGACTGACGCTGACGGTAATGTTATAAAGCTCGACTTGTTGCAAAAAGGTTTTCGACAAGTTCAAGGGATTGACTATGATGAGACCTTCTCACCCGTAGCGAAGCTTAAGTCTGTCCGAATCATGTTAGCAATTGCCGCATTTTATGATTATGAAATTTGGCAAATGGATGTCAAAACTGCATTCCTGAATGGATTTCTGGAAGAAGAGTTGTATATGATGCAACCAGAAGGTTTTGTCGATCCAAAGGGAGCTAACAAAGTGTGCAAGCTCCAGCGATCCATTTATGGACTGGTGCAAGCCTCTCGGAATTGGAATAAACACTCTGATAGTGTGATCAAAGCATTTGGTTTTATGCAAACTTTTGGAGAAGCCTGTATTTACAAGAAAGTCAGTGGGAGCTCTGTAGCATTTCTGATATTATATGTGGATGATATATTATTGATTGGAAATAATATAGAATTTCTGGATAGCATAAAGGAATACTTGAATAAGAGTTTTTCAATGAAAGACCTCGGTGAAGCTGCTTACATATTGGGCATTAAGATCGATAGAGATAGATCAAGACGCTTAATTGGACTTTCACAAAGCACATACCTTGACAAGGTTTTGAAGAAGTTCAAAATGGATCAAGCAAAGAAAGGGTTCTTGCCTGTGTTACAAGGTGTGAAGTTGAGTAAGGCTCAATGTCCGAGCACCGCAGAAGATAGAGAGAAAATGAAAGATGTTCCCTATGCTTCAGCCATAGGCTCTATCATGTATGCAATGTTGTGTACCAGACTGGGTGTGTGACTTGCTATAAGTCTAGCAGGGAGGTACCAAAGTAATCCAGGAGTGGATCACTGGACAACGGTCAAGAACATCCTAAAATACCTGAAAAGGACTAAGGATATGTTGATGCAAGCTTTGACACTAATCCGGACGATTCTAAATCACAAACTGCATACGTATTTTTACTAAACGGAGGAGCTGTCAGTTGGTGCAGTTCAAAACAAAGCATCGTGGCGGGATCTACATGTGAAGTAGAGTACATAGCTGCTTCAGAAGCAGCAAATGAAGGAGTCTGGATGAAGGAGTTCATATCCGATCTAGGTGTCATACCTAGTGCATCGGGTCCAATGAAAATCTTTTGTGACAATACTAGTGCAATTGCCTTGGCAAAGGAATCCAGATTTCACAAGAGAACCAAGCACATCAAGAGACGCTTCAATTCCATTCGGGATTTAGTCCAAGTGGGAGACATAGAAATTTGCAAGATACATACGGATCTGAATGTTGCAGACCCGCTAACTAAGCCTCTTCCACGAGCAAAACATGATCAGCACCAAGGTTCCATGGGTGTTAGAATCATTACTGTGTAATCTAGATTCTTGACTCTAGGGCAAGTGGGAGACTGAAGGAAATATGCCCTAGAGGCAATAATAAAGTTATTATTTATTTCCTTATATCATGATAAATGTTTATTATTCATGCTAGAATTGTATTAATCGGAAACATAATACATGTGTGAATACATAGACAAACATAGTGTCACTAGTATGCCTCTACTTGACTAGCTCGTTGATCGAAGATGGTTAAGTTTCCTAGCCATAGACATGAGTTGTCATTTCATTAACAGGATCACATCATTAGGAGAATGATGTGATTGACTTGACCCATTTTCGTTAGCTTAGCACATGATCGTTTAGTTTGTTGCTATTGCTTTCTTCATGACTTATACATGTTCCTATGACTATGAGATTATGCAACTCCCGTTTACCGGAGGAACACTTTGTGTGCTACCAAACATCACAATGTAACTGGGTGATTATAAAGGTGCTCTACAGGTGTCTCCGAAGGTACTTGTTGGGTTGGCGTATTTCAAGATAAGGATTTGTACTCCGATTGTCGGAGAGGTATCTCTGGGCCCTCTCGGTAATGCACATCACATAATCCTTCCAAGCATTGCAACTAATAACTTATTTGCGGGATGATGTATTACGGAACGAGTAAAGAGACTTGTCGGTAACGAGATTGAACTAGGTATTGAGATACCGACGATCAAACCTCGGGTAAGTAACATACCGATGACAAAGGGAACAACGTATGTTGTTATGCGGTCTGACCGATAAAAGAGCATCGTAGAATATGTAGGAGGCAATATGAGCATCCAGGTTCCGCTATTGGTTATTGACCGGAGACGTGTCTCGGTCATGTCTACATTATTCTCGAACCCGTAGGGTCCGCACGCTTAACGTTACAATGACAATTTCATTATGAGTTTATATATTTTGATGTACTGAAGGTTGTTCGGAGTCCTGGATATGATCACGGACATGACGAGGAGTCTCGAAATGGTCCAGACATAAAGATCGATATATTGGACGGCTATATTCGGACACCGGAAGTGTTTCGGTTGATTTCGGAGAAAACCGGAGTGCCGGAAGGGTTACCGGAACCCCCGGGGAAGTATTGGGCCTTAGTGGGCCTGAGGGGAGAGAGAGGGTAGCAGCCCAGGAGGTGGCGCGCCCCCTCCCATGGGGAGTCCGAATTGGACTAGGGGAGGGGGGCACGGCCCCTCTTTCCCTCTCCCTCTCCCTCTCCCTCTCTTTCCTTCCCCCTTCTCTCTTCCTAGTTGGACTAGTAAAGGGGAGTCCTACTCCTACTAGGAGGAGGACTCCCCCCTCCTTGGCGCGCCCCAATGGCCGGGCGGCCTCTCCCCCTTGCTCCTTTATATACAGGGGCAGGGGGCACCTCTAGACACACAAGTTGATCTTCGTGGTCGTTCTCTTAGCCGTGTGCGGTGCCCCCTCCACCATAATCCTCGATAATATTGTAGCGGTGCTTAGGCGAAGCCCTGCGACGGTAGAACATCAAGATCGTCACCACGCTGTCATGCTGACAGAACTCTTCCCCGACACTTTGCTGGATCGGAGTCCGGGGATCGTCATCGAGCTGAACGTGTGCTAGAACTCGGAGGTGCCGTAGTTTCGGTGCTTGATCGGTCGGTCCATGAAGACGTACGACTACATCAACTGTGTTGTGCTAACGCTTCTGCTTCCGGTCTATGACGGTACGTAGACAACACTCTCCCCTCTCGTTGCTATGCATCACCATGATCTTGCGTGTGTGTAGGAATTTTTTTGAAATTACTATGTTCCCCAACAAGAGAGAACTCATAAGAAAAGACATGTCTTCTCTTATTTAAGAGAAGACAAGAGATGATCTCTTAGCACAATATGTCTCACCACATTTTTAGGAATTGCTAATTACTGAAGATAAGGCAAGGAGATGACCCATTGTAGACTCTCTTTTTGTCATCTCTAGATTACATGCAAAACTGAAGATAAGACTATCTTATCAACCATTGTACATGCCCTTAGACGTGTTTGGTTTAATGCTCAATTAATTAGGGCGTGGTAACCGCAATCAAGTCCCCAATTTTCTCTCCATGTACTACGTGTTGTACGCATAGTGGAGTAAGTGCAGGCATGTGTGTACCCGGGGTGGAAGCACTGCATGGATGTGTGTACATATTATTTCCTCTAGTAATAGACGTCGTGTTATAACTACCAATGCTATTTTCAGGCCTATTTCTAGTCGCCTTGGTCCTAGAGATTGTTTTTTGGAGCGCGCTCTATAAACAGTGATGGAGGGAGTAGTATGAGCGGATTCAAAGAAGAGCATATTGATGGTTGTTTCTTCCGAGCAACTTACAGTGGGAAAGGTGGGGCTTATGATTTGACTGCTCATTACTCACTATTAGTGTGGCTTAACGACCGGGCTGAGTCTCCCATGCGGTTGTGCACTACTCCCTCTATTCTTAAATATACTATGGAGTATTTGTCTTTCTAGAGATTTCACAGAGTGACTACATACGAAACAAAATGAGTGAATCTACACTCTAAAATATGTCCATTTGAAATTTGTTTAAAGGGAAATATTTAGGAACGAAGGGAGTATAATTTTATGCATGGCACATGGACCCGGATGCCAAAGAGGCTTCTAGCAATGCTATCAAGCTTCCAACATTTGTTTACATAATTGACGTACTATACAAATAATTTTCCAATGACATGAAATTGTACAATGCTCTAAGCTTTCGGCTTTTTTCGTGTGTCTTGCCATCCATGCTCTTTCTAAAAATAAAAAAACTAACTTCCTTGCTAATGTGTCTCAATGATTAGCATATCAGAGTTAATATTTATATCACAACTAAAGAAAAAGTTGTGAGAAGGTGTTAAATTAAAATGGATCCATGCTTTCATTGGCAGCAACTTACCCCTAGCTCTATCTAAATCAACAAGGCATGTTAGGAAAAAAGTAGTTGTCTGGAGCATGCTACATTCCGATCATTTTGTGCAGTTCCACTAAAATAGAGCTGAGTGTCCCTGTTCCAAACATATTATGTGTGATTACAGTAATAGAGGACTGTTGATGAAACAATAAACACACAAATAGAACCAGTCACCTTTGCAGTCTCTCTTAAGACTAACTAGTTGGAGAAGATTAAGCAAATAGTTGGAGAAGATTAGGCTCGGAGTTGGATGAGGATAGAGCAAAACCAATCTCCCTTTGTGCAGTCGCACTGAAATGTAGAGACGTTGCTCATGCGACATTTTAGTATAACTACACAAAACACTCTTAAGAAAAAGTGATTTGTGAAGTTCACAAAAAGGTTGCAATAGCAACGAGGTGAAATGGATAGCCCTATTTGCAAAAAAAGGTAGAAAGGAAACAATTACTGGCCAATAACAGTTGATAACGCATACGACGACAAAAAAGAAGCATATTTCTTGTCCTAAGGGAAGATAACAACACGGTTGTGTTCGTCTAAAATGGTGTGGGGACGAGATTGCAATATGGAAAGTACGCCGGACGAGCTACGTTTTGGGCAAAGAACTATGGAAGATCCACATGTATGATTTTCCGCATGCAACGACGTGGGAAGATGGGCAGTGGAGCAAGGCCGGAGGGGATACCTGGGGGTCGTCAGGATGTAACTAGGAGAGCGACGGCGGGCGGGATCTGCCCATACCGCGACAGCGAGCAAGTGGCTAGGCCCTACCACGCCGGAGTTTGGTCAGAGAGGATGGCGGGTACCGCAGATCGGGACGTGCTGCCTCGGCGCCGTCCAATGGAGAAATGATGGACATCCTCCCTTTCCACCGACGGACGGGATGAGGCCCGATCAATGACCAACAGTGAGAGAGAGAGGCCACCGCTGCCTTGTGTGAGATACTCTGAAGAGAGACAAACCCCGGCAGGCAGGCTCCGTTGTATATAGTGGAGCGGACTACCTTTTTCTCTATAAAAATGTTTTATATTTTGTGTATGTGCCATTGAGAGATATAACTTCATTTAAAAATAACACACCAACGCATCAAGTCCAACTTTGTTTCATGCATGCGTGGTATATGACCTTCGTAGGTAAACAACCGCTACATGCGCTCAAATTAGCACGTGGGCTGCCATTTCGTACAGAACTGAGCTCCACTATGTACCCACGAGGGTGTGGCTGGGCACGAAGCGTGAGTACCTTCACCTATTCTCTTCGTGTATGTACACCACCTATGTGGGCTTGTGGGAGAGAGATACAAACATAGAGATATAGTGTGTGGGTTTGTGAGTGTTTTTTTTGGGGGGGGGGGCGTGAGAGATAGACAGGGAATATGTGTCAATGATATTTCAATCAAAAAATGTAACATATGCAATGTGTGTGAAATAGAGGCCTGGATATATCATATATACAGAGGGGGCGATCCATGAGGAGAGAGTGGAGGTATCACCAGCGTGAGTTATCCATAGAATCGAAGAGAGGGATGTTGTGTGTGTGTGTGTGCGTGCGCGATCGATAAAGAGTGCCATCGAATTTGTGTGTGCCCACATCAAAGATATAGGGTGGCTGGCCTACTGGAACGTGAGAAGGGACATCTGTAGTTTGTCTCTGTGGCATGGATACCTACCTACAACGCTAGACTATCGGTGTGTGGTGGTGGGGGGGGGTGGGGGAGACACCTAATTAACTATAGAGGTACAATGGCTGGTATATGTGTGGAGGAGGAGAGAGACCTACCTTATGTATTGAGGGAGATCGATCGGCATCCATGCATATGTGTAGGAGAGGAATAAGGTTGGAGATAGACAGAGCTAGAGTGTCGGAGGGGTTGGTGGTGGAGTTGCCTCTAACAAATGGTGGGAGAGGCTTGCTAGACAAACGGAGGGCACGCCTGCAATATCATTAAGAGAGGGGATGTCTACCTGTCTGTGCACGTGCATGTGAGAGATGGGTCAGGAGGCATGCACGAATGATGATGGGGGACGATATGGATGTGGTAAGCAGATGTAACTACATAGGAAGATCAATCGTCCTTAGAAAGGAGAGACATAACTTGTGAGGTACGTCGATCGATGTGTGGGGGAAAATAGTTAAAGTCGACCTAGGTATATGTAGGGAGATCGATCTGTATACATGCATGTATGTGTTAGAAGCAAATAAGGCCCGAAGAGAAGGATAGAGAGAGAGAGGGATGCAGCTAGGAGGTGGTGAGAGAGGCATACTATATCGAGGGGTTAGGAGCATGCGAGTACAAGATCGATGAAAAGAAGGGTGGGAGTGAGGCATGGACGGTGAGAATAGAAGAGGGAAAGCTTGTGTTTGTGGTAGGCACACCTGGCTAGAGAGGCATATCGATAGATGTGTGCCGTAAACAAGGAGCTAGGGGTCCTACACACCATGGGTGAACGACCTAAAGTGAAAAGACGAATTTGCATGATGGAGCTACAGAATGCTGAGGGAGGGTGAGAGGGATGCGGGCCTGTGAATGCACGAGAGAAAGTTAGCGCTAGCTACAAAGGTAAGAGGATTGTGTGGGTGTAAAAGACGAATAGAGATCATAATTCATTATAAAAAGTGAATTTGGATATTTGAAGAGTTTATCATATCGTTTTAAACCGACACATGCGTGAATATATATAACGGTGATACACATGGTGTGGTTATGAATATGTTATACTACATTTAATATATTTTATCTCTACAATTATAAAAAACAGAGTTGTTGATGATGGTGTGCCTGCCATCTTGCAATATAGGCCGTCCAATTTATATATGATGGATAGGAAGGAAACTATGGCAATTTTGAAAATATATACCCACACCCCTCTCCACATTTGCAAATAAGGCCTCCCCTCGATCATCTTGATGTTCCGTGCAACGCATGGGCATCTTGCTAGTACTACATATAATATATAGAACATTGATTATAATTTGGGATAATGTGTGGCTTTTGCAGCTCAGGGCTAAATACTTGTCATAATGTAGAGGGCGGGGGACTATACTTTGTGTGATAAACATGGTGTATGTCAAGACCCCGATCCTAAGTCACACCGATATAGCTTGTAACACATCATATCACTTTGCGGCCTCACGCACGGTATTCCCATGGGTGCCACCTTACCTGGCCTGGGACCATTTGTGCCTTTTGGCTCACGTATATGATAGTGTTGCTAGCATCCATATGACAAAGAACCCGGGCCGACATGACTAGTCGTGAATCCAAAGTGGCACTAACTTACAGGGACAGACATACATGACACAACAACGAACGTGTCGGTCATCAACGTATGAACCCAAGTTGTAGCAAGCTACAAGGACTTAAAGGAACAACGCGTGGCATTTCCTCAAAGGGACACACATAGGAACGAAAAAGGACACATGCCGGCCAGCCTAAGTGTTCCGGAGAAGTAGCAAGCTACCATGGCTCAGTGGAAGCACTAGGAGACATTTCCCCGTAAGAGAGGCTACCAAGAATAAACAACTAGATTGTCAGATCCCACACATACAAAGCATTTCAAAATCATACACACAATATGCTCGATATGTGCAAATACAACATGGCATCACAACAAAACTCTATGACTCAGAGTGTTTATTCATTAGGCTCCAAGGAGCCAGATATTACAAACATGGGTCTGATGACCCAGCATTCAAGTCATACAAGCAAAAGCACATGCGGAAGCTTAACTTGTCTGAGTACAGACAACTACAAATGAAAAAGGATGAGAAGCCTGACTATCTACAAGATCATGCCGAGGGCACAAGATAGTAGCCGAGGTAACAAGCTAAACATCGAAGTCCACGCGGAACTACTAGTGAGATTGAAGTCTCTCTGCAAAACATAAATTAAGAAAACATGAGTACAAATGTACCCACAAGACTTACATCAGAACTAGCTACATATGCATCAGTATCAACAAAGGGCGTGGTGGAGTTTAACTACAGCAAGCCAGCTTTGACTCGGTGGCTATCCTGAACTACATCTGCAAGTAACTCTTTTGAGATGGCGCACGCGAGTCCACATATTCACCGAATCAATACACCACTATTGATCCGCTCTCATCTTCCTACTAGAACGCCATCCATAGCACTCATGCTTATCTTGCACATTTTAGAATATCCACCTTCAATTGTCTATGAACTGTATAAGCAACCAAATAGTCCTTTACCGCAGACATGGCTATTTGAATAGATGATGTTAACCCTATAGGGGTGTACTTCTTCACACACGCTCTCGCCACTTACCGCCATGTACACGTCATGTATCTCGGCAACCTTCAAGCGGAAGCCTGGCGAGGGTGTCGGCCATGACCTGACTAACCACACAAGTCCCTAGTCCATGTTTATCGCCTATTCAGGTTCCATCCATAGAGAGTCCGGCCGAGATTTCCAATACAGCCCCGAACGATGTGTGCGGGGTTCCCGGGTCACCAAATGCGTGACTCGGTACACTAGGCCACGTGTCTATCGCATAACAGCCCACCCCTCGGGTCAGCACTGCGCACGGCCTCCAGCATACTACAAACACCAAAAACTACTTGCAACTCATGGACAGAGGACATGGGCGGTTAATAAGTCGAGAGAGTCAATTAAGGATCCCAATGTGTGGTAGTAGCTGATCTTAAATCACACATACAAATCTTAGTTCCTAAGGACGGTTCCAATGAAATAACCCACCATGTACTCCTACATGGACTCTCATCAATACCTTTACCAAATCATGTTCACACACTTATCTCTCAATAGTAGGGCATGTTCACACACCTCCAATTCATCCCCGATGAATCAGACCAGACTCAACTCTAAGCAGTAGCAGGCATGACAAACAAGCATGAATCAGTAGGCACATCAGGGCTCAAACAACTCCTATTCATGCTAGTGGGTTTCATCTATTTATTGTGGCAATGATAGGTCATGCAGAGGAAAGGGGTTCAACTACCGCAGCATGTAACAGATGAATCATTGTTGTCCTAATGCAGTAAAAGAGAGCAGGAGTGAGAGAGTGGGATTGTATCGGAATGAACAAGGGGGGTTTTTGCTTGCCTGGCACTTCTGAAGATAGTATAGCTCTTCATCGGTGTCATTGATCACATCGCTGGAACAACATCTACTGAGAGGGGACAAACACTGGAAACAAGAGGAAACACAATCAATGCAATGCGACAATATGATACATGAATGTGACGAGTCAATATGCTGTGATTTGAGCTAATGCAGCTAGCAACGATTTAAATGGAGTTGGTTTGAGCACTAGATTCAAATTCAAACTCCACATAAGGCATTTCAAATGCCATTAATTCAAATTGTCTTATACAACAACTTTAAGTTGTTCAAACATGCATGAAAACAGTGCTTTTGGATAGATTGAATTTTTCTGATAATTTTTCATATATAAAGTATTTCATTTGGAGTTATGGTTGAATTTCTATGAATTTTTGAAGTTTATAACACTTTTTGGAATTTCCTGGATTATTTTGATTCCATAAAATTGTTAACTACGTCAGCATTACATCATTGTGACGTCAGCAGGTCAAGTTGGTAGTCCAGGTCAAACCTCACCGGTGGGACCCGCGTGTCAGTGCCTAACTAAGCAAACCTAGTTTAATTAGCACTAACCTAGGTTAACACTAATTAAGGTTAACCTGAGCTAGGTTAATTAGCCGGGTGGGGCCCGCATGTCATTGGCCCAAGGGAGGTCAACCTCTTGGTCAACCGGGGTTAAAACACCGGCGGCAGCAGACGCGACGGGGCACTCGGGCACGGGTGTGGTGCCCCGTTCGCAGCATGGCTAGGCTCTTCGAGAGCCCAGACCAGCGCACATCGGGCGGTGGCGCCAGCCGGGCCTTGGGCGGCCGGAGGCGATGGCGAGGAGCTCAGCCGCGGTGGCTGGAGCTCGGGTGCACATGGGGTTAGCGTTGCGTGCGCAAACGAGCGAGGAGAAGTGCTAGTGGGGCGCTATGCATTGCAGGGAGCAGATTGGACTCGCCGGTCTGACCATCTGGTGAACGGAGCTGCGTCGGCGATGAGCTCACACGGCAGCGCGTTCAGGCATAGGCGGTCCGGTGGCTACGGCGGCCTACGAGGAAGAAGAGAGGGATGGCCGGGGTCAGAGGCTCACGTCGAGTCTGACGAGCAGGTCGGCGAGCTCGAAGACGGTCCGGAGCGGGAGATGCGGCGAAGGGGATCTTCGGCAACCCGAGGAGGAAGAAGGGGTCGGGGAAGGTGCTTCGAGGAGTCTGGCGTAGTGCGAGACGATGGAGAGGTCGAGGCCGTCGAGCGGGAGCTCCTAGACACATCATCGAGGTGAGGCAGTGGTACTGGCCGCGGCAACAGCGAGCGGCGGCGACGGTGGCGCTATGGGAAGAGAGCAGAGGAGGGGCAAGGGGTCCTGGGAGAGAGGGGAGAGGTGCAGGGGGTCGAGGGGAAGTGCGTGGCACTCGGGGCTGTCTCCAGTAGCGAGCTATCAAGAAGGAGGTGGCCAGGCGCGTGCCGCCGCTCGCCACCGAGCTGCTTCGTGCGCTGGCACTGGGAAGAAGACGGGAGTGCCCCTGGTGGGCTGGGCCGCGAAGCTGTGCTGCCAGGTAAGGCCAGGTCAGTTCTCTCTGTTTATTTTTCTGTTCTGTTTTCTTTTTATTTATTTATTTGCCACTATTTGAAAATCACAGTGACTTTAACTAGTTCCAAAGATTCCTTTAAATATTTTTATGTTGCACATTGGAAATTTCCAGCTGCACATAAAATATTTCAGGGCTTTTGAAAATATATTCTTATATATTATGAATATAATTTTCAAATTCAAATAGAATATTGTTTTAAATTCAGAGACCAAATAATTCCTTAAAAATGTTCCAAAATTTTGGTTTGGTATATAACCCTTGCCAAAATTGTCAAAACTATTTTTAGGGAATTTTGGATTCACTAAATGCAATTTAAAGGGTTCTTGGCCTTCTTTTAAAAAGATTTTGAGGCTTTCAGATTCCCTCAATTCAAGTTTCTTCAATTTAAACATGATGCAACAACCAAGCTAGTCCAAGTGCAAGGTAAAGCTAGGATGTGACAGTGTACGTATGGAACATGGTTTATATTATGAATATCTAGTTACTACATCAAATGTACTATTATTTGGAATCAACATTAAGTGTATTCAAAAAATTGAATTCAAGTTCATATAGTACACATAGTTCATATGTATCTCTATATGTCGGGGAAAATATATAGGGGCAGACATTTTCCCCTGACTCATGCATATACAAGCCAGGGACAGGTCAGAGATTGAAGAACCAAGAGATTTGAAGAACCAACATGCAACTCAGAGGGACCAAGATCGAGCGTAAGGAGCAAGATATCGGCAAGAGAAGGGCCTCCCTTGCCGGGCAAGCGAGCCGAGCAAGGGGCAAGGCCACCACCAGAAGTAAGAAACTAAGGCTCCCCGGCAGAGCCTGCCGGGGCTCGCGGGGGTAGAACCACCCCACCAACCACACAAGCATGACTCACGTTGCCAATCAGTGCGGTGTCAGGCCGCAAGATGATTAAGTGGAAGCCGTTCGCCACATGGCAACCATTTCCTATAGAAGAGGCCTACAGATGACACCCGTGCTGCGACGTGTCAAGAGAGCAGGTGCGGAGCTGACACTCAGCGGCGCATTTAATGCACCCTGTCAGCTCGCAGAGTTAGGTATGATAGCACTGTTTGCTATTATATCATCGGATAATGACCACTTTTCCACTGTGGTGACCCCTTAATATATAAAAGGAGGCCCATGGCACTAATAAGGGGGTTGGAAGGTTGGAAAGTTGACAAACCCCAGCCACCACACGCGCATAGTCGCTGCGCCCCTGAGGCAAATCTTGCCGGGAAAGTGTACTACGCACCACCATATTGATTCCAGCATCAATCCACTAAAGCAGGAGTAGGGTCTTACGCCTCACGGCAGCCCGAACCTGGGCAAATCGCCTGTGTGCTCTCTACTGCGCTGCCATACACTGGTATGCTCTTTGTGCAATGCGCCGTCCGCCTGCCGAACCAACAAGGGGCCACCCGGTCCCATAGGTGGCTGCGGAAATCCCGAGACATCTTTGGCACGCCAGGTAGGGGGAGAGCTTGCGCAAACCTAAATGTGTATGCCGCGCGTCATCTTCTTCGACATCTTCATCCTCGACAACGCCATCGACCGTGGCGCCCGCAGAGGCGCAGAAGTGGAGCGGGGGAAGATCCACCCTCGTTTGTGTTCCCGCTCTCCAAGATTTACCATAGCAGCGGTCACGACCAAGGCCATGGCTGATGGCAATAGATTTACTTCGGCGGCTCATATGCTGTTATCGCCATCCAAACGCTGTCCGGAGGAAGGGGCACAAGATGTGTGGACGCGAGCTCCCTCCTTCTTGTTTCCTCCCACCTCATTAGCATTTGAGTTTCTTTATCCTAGCGTCATCAGTGTCGACGATTACCATGCAATGCTTGGTCTATTATTTTCCCCACCGTGGGTGATCCTGAGCAGAATGCTGGTATGAGAGCATCGATTGATGCCTCGGCAAGCATGCTTCGGCGAGGCTGCCCGTTGATACGTCTCCGGTGTATCTACTTTTCCAAAAGAAATTTCCCTTGTTTTGGACTCTAACTTGCATGATTTGAATGGAACTAACCCGGACTGATGCTGTTTTCAACAGAATTGACATGGTGTTATTTATGTGCAGACACAAAAGTTCTCGGAGTGACCTGAAACTCCACGAAGCGTCTTCTTGGAAATAATAAAAAATACTGGCAAAAGATCAAGACCAGGGGGCCCACACCCTAGCCACGAGGGTGGGGGGCGCGCCTACCCCCCTGGGCATTCCCCCTACTTCGTGGGCCCCTGGGGCTCCTCCAACCTCAACTCCAACTCTATATATTCACTTTCGGGGAGAAAAAAATAAGAGAGAAGGATTCATCGCATTTTACGATACGGAGCTGCCGCTAAGCCCTAAAAGCTCTCGGGAGGGCTGATCTGGAGTCCGTTCGGGGCTCCGGAGAGGGGAATCCGTCGCCATCGTCATCATCAACCATCCTCCATCACCAATTTCACGATGCTCACCGCCGTGCGTGAGTAATTCCATCATAGGCTTGCTAGACGGTGATGGGTTGGATGAGATTTATCATGTAATCGAGTTAGTTTTGTTAGCGTTTGATCCCTAGTATCGACTATGTTGTGAGATTGATGTTGCTATGACTTTGCTATGCTTAATGCTTGTCACTAGGGCCCGAGTGCCATGATTTCAGATCTGAACCTATTATGTTTTCATGAATATATGTGAGTTCTTGATCCTATCTTGCAAGTCTATAGTCACCTACTATGTGTTATGATCCGGCAACCCCGAAGTGACAATAATCGGGACCACTTCCGGTGATGACCATAGTTTGAGGAGTTCATGTATTCACTATGTGTTAATGCTTTGGTCCGGTACTCTATTAAAAGGAGGCCTCAATATCCCTTAGTTTCCGCTAGGACCCCGCTTCAACGGGAGGGTAGGACAAAAGATGTCATGCAAGTTCTTTTCCATAAGCACGTATGACTATATTCGGAATACATGCCTACATTACATTGATGAATTGGAGCTAGTTCTGTGTCACCCTAGGTTATGACTGTTACATGATGAACCGCATCCGGCATAATTCTCTATCACCGATCCATTGCCTACGAGCTTTCCATATATTGTTCTCTGCTTATTTACCTTTCCATTGCTATTGTTACAATCACTACAAAATACCAAAAACATTACTTTTGTTATCATGACCTTTTGCTACCGTTACCACTACTATCATATTACTTTGCTACTAAATACTTTGCTGCAGATATTAAGTTTCCAGGTGTGGTTGAATTGACAACTCAGCTGCTAATACTTGAGAATATTCTTTGGCTCCCCTTGTGTCGAATCAATAAATTTGGGTTGAATACTCTACCCTCGAAAACTGTTGCGGTCCCCTATACTTGTGGGTTATCAAGACTATTTTCTGGAGCCGCTACCGGGGAGCATAGCTCTATTCTTTGAGTCACTTGGGATTTATATCTGTTGATCATTATAAAGAACTTGAAAGATCCAAGAACCAAGATTTATCCCTCAACTACGAGGGGAGGTAAGGAACTGCCATCTAGCTCTGCACTTGATTCACCTTCTGTTTTGAGTAAGCTTGCGACACCTAAACCTGCTTCTGCTATTGATTCTGATATGTCGCATGTTATTGATGATGCCACTTCTGCTATGCATGATACTTATGATGAAACTACTTCTATGCTTGATACTACTATGCCACTTGGTGAATTTCTTGATGAACAACTTGCTAGGGCTAGAGAGAATGAAATTATTGAAACTGATAATATTGACAAAAGTGATCATGAAGACTCTCCCCCTAATAAATATGAATTGTCTATTGTTCCTGAGGGTTATATTATGGATGAAGGAGCTACTAGATCTATTTTAGCTTACAATGATAGATATGATCTAAAGAGGTTATTAGCTAAATGGAAATAGCAATCCCTTAATGCTAGAATGAAACCTGACCTTGCTTTTGCTACTTCACCTATCTGTGTTACTGATAAGGATTATGAATTCTTTGTTGATCCTGATATAATTACTTTGGTTGAATCTGATCCTTTTTATGGCTATGAATCTGAAATTGTTGTGGCACATCTTACTAAATTAAATGATATAGCCACCATGTTCACTAATGAAGAGAGAACTCGTTACTTTTATATCCTTAAAATATTTCCGTTCTCATTAAAGGGTGATGATAAGATATGGTTTAATTCTCTTGATCCTGGTTGTGTGCGTAGTCCCCAGGATATGATTTATTACTTCTCTGCTAAATATTTCCCTGCTCATAAGAAACAAGCTGCCTTAAGGGATATATATATAATTTTGTGCAAATCGAAGAAGAGAGACTCCCACAATCTTCGGGGAGGCCTCTCCAATTACTTAATGCTTTGCCAGATCATCCTCTTAAGAAAAATGAAATACTTGATATCTTTTATAATGGACTAACCGATACTTCCAGAGATTACCTGGATAGTTGTGCTGGTTTTGTTTTCAAGGAAAGAACATCGGATGAAGCTGAAATTCTATTAAATAATATGTTGACTAATGAAAATAATTGGACACTTCCTGAGCCTATTCCTAAACCAACTCCGAAGAAGAGAGGTGTTCTATTTCTCAGTCCTGAAGATATGCAAGAGGCAAAGAAATCCATGAAAGAAAGGATATTAAAGCTGAAGATGTTAAGAATTTACCTCCTATTGAAGAAATGCATGGTCTTAATTTACCGCCTGTCGAAGAAACGGATAATTTTAGTCCATCTCCTATTGAAGACACAGGTAGTAAAGGTAAATTCTCACTATAGATATGATAAAGCTGAAATCCCATTTACTAAGTTTGCTAACCCATGCTTAGATGAGTTTGATAAATTTATGGTTAAGCAAGAAGACTTCAATGCTTATTTTGGTAGAGAATTAAAACATAGTGCTGATATGCTTGAACACTTGGGTGATTATATGGCTAATGTCAAAGGTGAACTTAAACTTATTAGTAAACATGCTTCTATGGTTACCACTCAAGTAGAACAAGTACTTAAAGCTCAAAATGATTTGCTCAATGAATTGAATAGTAATAATAATGATTTTGCTGTTAGAGTGGCTACTAGAACAGGTAAAATGACTAAGGAACCTTTGTATCCTGAAGGCCACCCTAAGAGAATTGAGCAAGATTCTCAAAGAAATAATATAGATGCACCTAGTCCTTCTAAAAGGAAGAAAAAGAAGAATGATGGGACTTTGCATGCTTCTAGTGAACCTATTACTGAAACACCTGAGAATCCAAATGATATTTCTATTTCTGATGCTGAAACACAATCTGGTAATGAACCTGAAACTAGTGATAATGTTAATGTTAATGTTCATGTTGATGCTCAACCTAGCAATGATAATGATATAGAAATTGAAGCTGCTGTTGATCTTGATAACCCACAATCAAAGAATCAACGTTATGATAAGAGAGACTTTGTTGCTAGGAAAAATGGTAAAGAAAGAGAACGATGGGTTCAAAAACCCATGCCTTTTCCTCCCAAACCATCCAAGAAAAAGGATGATGAGGATTTTGAGCGCTTTGCTAAAATGATTAGACCTATCTTTTTGCGTATGCGATTAACTGATATGCTTAAAATGAATCATTATGCTAAGTATATGAAAGATATTGTTACTAATAAAAGAAAGATACCGGAAGCTGAAATTTCCACCATGCTTGCTAATTATACTTTTAAAGGTGGAATACCAAAGAAACTTGGAGATCCAGGAGTACCCACTATACCATGCTCCATTAAAAGAAATTATGTTAAAACTGCTTTATGTGATCTTGGAGTCGGTGTTAGTGTTATGCCTCTCTCTTTATATCATAGACTTTGCAAATGGCCGATAAATCAACTGCTATACCTGTCGGTATTTGTCAGGATGTGCCTGTTGTAGTTGCAAACTTACTATTTTAACAAACTTTCTTATTCTTGATATTCCCGAGGATGATAGTATGTCTATTATTCTTGGAAGACCCTTGTTAAATACTACAGGGGCTGTTATTGATTGCAACAAAGGCAATGTCACTTTTCATGTTAATGGTAATGAGCATATGGTACACTTTCCGAGGAAACAACCCCAAGTCCACAGTATCAATTCTATTGGAAAGATTCCATCAATTATTTTTGGAGGTTTTGAATTTCCTCTTCCTACTGTTTAAGAAGAAATATGATATTCTTATTGTTGGGGATGTGCATATCCCCGTTGGGGTAACCTAGTGTTATTCGAAAATTCTCCGATTCCATGTTATTCGGAATGAGTTTTTTAACAAGATTTGATCAACCTTGTTAATGGATTCCTTTTGATGATCATGAGATGGATGAAGTTAGAAAACACAACTCTCTGTACCCTCCTTTAAATAAAGTAAAAATAGTATTTTCTGTCTGTTATCTGAATTATCCGTGCAATATAAAAATACCCCGAAAATAAAAGTTCTCCAAATGCCCTGAAATTTAAATATGATTTTTCTGGAATATTTGAGAATATTTGGCACTGAGAACACAGCAGGGGGCATCCACCTGGCCACGAGGGTGGAGGGTGCACCCTACCCCCTGGGCGCGCCCCCTGCCTCATGGGCCCACGGTGGCCCTCCTCCACTTATTCCTGCACTCACACACTCCTTCTTCCTCCCACAAACACCATTATCCAGCTCAAACCCGAGTCCAAGCTCATTTTGCTGCGATTTTCGACCTCCTTGCTGAAAGCACCTCTCACAAAACTGCTTTGGGGGATTGTTCCTTGGTATATGACTCCTCCAATGGTCCAATTAGTTTTTGTTCTAGTGCTTTATTCATTGCATATTTTTGCTGCTTAGGTGACCCTGTTCTTGAGCTTGCATGTCAAATTCATGTGGTTCCAAGTAGTTTTGATGCATGATATAGGCTCTGGGCACTTGTAGGAGTAGTTGCTATCAAATTTGTTGAGTTAGGTTTACTTTTATTTGAAGTTACTAAAAAAATCAGAATTTTTCAGAAAATAATGAAGAGATTTTTGAGGGGCTCATCGAGCCGAAGCTCGAAGGAAAAGCAAAATGAAGAAGCAAAGAAGCCCAAATATAATCCGCCTCGCGTCGTGGAGGTTCGGCCGTGTGAATGGCCTTGTGATGATTTCTTGAGAGCAGTCGGGATTTATGATGATTTCTATGAATTGGCTGAGAATGCAGGCCTAACTGCCTTCCACCACGACCAGCGCGATCAGTATCTCTTACTCACCAATATCTTTGTGCAAAACTTTCATTTCCATGCTAGGAGCTCACCACCTATGGTGGAGTTTTATTTATATGATGAGCATAAGGAGATGTCACTTCGTGCTTTTTGTCAGGTTTGTTCGATCCCTTTTGGGGGCATCATAGAGGAACCACATCGCGGCGATGTGGAGGGTTTATTGATACCATCACTGTAGGGGAAGGAGGAAGGTTTCCGATGCACGAACTACTAGCATACACTTTCCTGTTCTACATTACTTTGCTATATTTTCTAGTAGATGCTTAATTGGGCGCGGAAACTTGTGACGCCCTCGATTCAATCATATACTAATCATACACGCAAATGTGTACGATCAAGATCAAGGACTCACGGGAAGATATCACAACACAACTCTAGACACAAATTAAAATAATACAAGCTTTATATTACAAGCCAGGGGCCTCGAGGGCTCGAATACATAAGCTTGAAAACACGGAAGTCGGCGGAAGCAACAATATCTGAGTACAGACATAAGTCTTGCCTTAAGAAGGCTAGCACAAAAGCAACAATGATCGAAAAGGCAAGGCCTCCTGCCTGGGAGCCTCCTAAGTACTGCAAGTCATCAGCGGCTGTCACATAGTAGTAGGCATCCTCCGGGTAGTAGTAGTCATCAGTGGCGTCGTCTGGCTCCTGGGATCCATCATCTGGTCGCAACAATCGGGTATGGGGGAAAAAGAAGTAGCAAAGCAACCGTGAGTACTCATCCAAAGTACTCGCAAGACTTTCATCAGATCTAAACTAAGTATGCATCTGTATCAAAGGAATGGGTTGTATCTGTGGACTAAACTGCAGAATGCCAGAAGAGAAGGGGAAAGCCTAGCCTATCGAAGACTAGCATCTTCTGGAAACCACCATCTTGCAGCAACAGGAGGGAGTAGAGTAGCATAAAGTAAAGTAGTAGAAGTGTTATCAACCTCGGCCAGAGATCCTTTCTCGACTCCCTGCGAGAAAGCAATCCCAGAGCCATACTATCCAGTTATCATCTCATATCCAAGTCTCATCACAATCCATTTCTCATCACAAGTATCCAGTTCTAGTTGTATCGATCGGGATACAACTCCAAGTGTCCGTTACCATAGGACAGGCTATCGATAGATGTTTTCTACCCTGCAGGGGTGCACCAACTTACCCACCACGCTTGATTAACTCCGGCCGGACACACTTTCCTGGGTCATGCCTGGCCTTGGCCAAACAATATGCCGCAACCCGACCTAGGCTTAATAGAGAGGTCAGCACGCCGGACTAAACCTATGCCCCCAGGGGTCATGGGCCATCTCCCCGGGAACTCCTACATGTTGCGTGGGCGGCCGGTGAGCAGACCTAGCTACCTCCTTCAAGAAGGTAGGTGGTAACCAGTCCAACGCGGCGCCCGCCGCTTAGTCGCTGACATCTATTAAGCTTCGGCTGATGTATACGACGTAGAACACCCATACTATGCCCACGTGATGGTTAGTGCTATCAGGCCAGAGGCCCCTCGGATCAAATATCCAAATCGTAGTGGATTAGGAACGCGCGGTAACAAGCAGAGACTCATGATCGATGTGACCCCGTCGCCCCGTCTCGAGTACTTGTGGCAAGGGCTAAGAATGCCCGGCCACGCCTCGTAAGTATCTCGCGGGCACCTTCCCGGTCAACCCGACACGACATCACTCACTATTAACCTCGTGCGGGTACTCCTCAGGGTCGACCCGTCTTTAGTAACATGGTTAAGTGTAAAGTCATAGTAACCATAGTAACTGTGTGTCTAACACCAAAGGGAAAACTCGAGGAATCACCCTCAATGAATTCCACTTGATGTTGTCATCAAGGTGAACATAAGAGGATCCACCCTCGAGGTTCACGTTTGATGGGTTGCACAACAGAGCCGTAACGGAAATGGTTAAGGAGGAAATCACCCTCGATGACCTCGACCGTATAGCTACACTACGGAGATCTCATCAGGAGTGATGTAAGAGATTCCACCCTCGGCACTCGATAGTAACCTAGTAGTGTCGAGCAACTAAGGGGAAAGTGATGTGCGGTGTCGGGGCCTGGTCTTCAATCCCGTTGATCGGGTCTTCGATGATGAAGCAGGGGCAACAAGGACAAGGTGGGGGTCACTGATGGGTCACTAACCAACCTATACTAAGTAGTTTAGGATAAGCAGGTAAGGTACAATGAGCATGTTACAAAAGTAGGCTATGCATCAGAATAGGAGCAAACAATAACAATAGCAAAATCTAATGCAAGCATGAGAGAATGGAATGGGCGATATCGGGATGATCAAAGGGGGGGGGGGCTTACCTGGAAGCTCCGCTGAAAGGGAAGAAGGGTCGTCGGTAACGTAGTCGATCACAAGGACATCAACAGCGGTCTCGGGGTCTATCGGAGAGAAGAGCGGGAAGAAACAATAAATATACAACAAACAAAGCATCATAAAACATAACATGGCAATACACGGTGTTAGAGATGAACTAACGCGGTACTACACGTTAAAGATGGAGAGGGAAAACATCCAGAGGGGTTTTCCTGGTGTTAGGCATTTTCCGGACAAATGAAAGAGAGGGGAAAGTTCCATGTTCAGATAGTTAGACGCATCTGACAGGTATGTGGGTATTGTATTCGGGTTCATCTTGTTTTTCTGAGCAACTTTCATGTAGAAAACATTTTCATGTGAGTTACGGATTATTTTCTATGAATTTCCAAAGTTTAAACAATATATTGTAATTATTATTAATTTGAAATAAAAGGTGAAATTGCTATGTGCACCCAGCAGAGTGCACACAGCAGGGCCACCAGAGGCAGACAGTGGACCCCGTTGACCAGGTCAACTATTTACCAGTTGACTGGTCAACTAGGCAGGGGACCCACATGCCAGTTTCTGTTAGTGCTGACTAATTGACTAATTAGGTAAATAGCAGGTTAATTAACAGGATTAATTAATTAACTAATTAATTATATAAATATTATTTATTTTTATCTGTAACTCTTTTTTTAAGAAAAAGACAGAGGCGTGGGGCCCTACTTGGTAGTGGCCCAAAGGCCGAAACGGACACGAGCGCTATTGGGCGCTGCCCAGGCAGAGGCCGAACCCGCCTGGGTGCGGGACGGCGCCGGTGGGATCAATGGGCGCGCGGGCCGGCCGGAGCTGCCTCGGCAGCGGCCAGCAGAGGGGGCGGTGCGGCGGCCAAGCGGAGTGGGCGACGGCGACAGGGGTGTGGCTACGGGAGGAGGACCTGCAGGGGGCGGCAGCAGCGAGCGACGGCCGTGGCGCGAAGCAGCAGCAAGCAAGCAGCGACGCGAGCCGGGCGGAGCGGGCGCGCAGGTCAGGCGAAGGCGGGGCGTAGGCAGCGGCGAGTTGCAGTAGTGCTCGGGCGCCGGCGGGAGGCAGGCGGGCGCCGGCGGCAGCGACAAAGGCGGTGCGCGCGTAGGGGAAGCAGGGCACGGCCAGCATGGGCGGGCTCGCGGCCAGGGGCGATTGAGGCCAGCTAGACGACGGCGGAAGCGAGGCACGAGGCGGCGGCAGACACCAGTGCAGCCGGTGAGTGGACAGGGGCGGAGCGATGCGGTGGCTGCGGTTGTAGCAGAGCTGCGAGAGGCGATGGCGGGGCGTTGCGTGCACGCCGACAGAGGGCGCGCGGGCGCGCAGAGCCGAGCTCTCTGTCATGGCGGCCAACGCGAGGGGCGGCCAAACGACGACAAATTAGAGGGAAAGAAAAGGGGAACGGGGAGAGGAGCTCACGTTGAGCCTGTAGGTGAGCAAAGCGGGCTCGGGGAGGCTCCTGTGAGGCCTAATCAAAGACAGCAAGCGTCGAGATGCAGAGGTGGAGATGAGCTCGACGGCGACGCACGAGGCCCTCCCAGCTTGCTTCAATGGTTGAAGTCAACGGAGAAGAGGACAGCGGTGCCTCTAGGCATCTTGTCGTAGCTCGGGGATGACCATGGCCACGGAGACGACGACAGCACGGCGACGGCTTCGCTCGGGTTTGTGTTGTGAGGGAGAAGCGGCGCGAGAGGAAGACGGGGAGAGCATCTAGGGTTCATCCAGGGCGCGGGGAAGACCTTACAGGCGTCGACGAGGGTTGGATGCCCGACGCGTGGACATCGGCGGCGTCGACGCACGCGCTTTGTCCATGGTGCCTATATGAACAGAAGAAAGAAGAAGAGTGCTTAGTGGGCTGGGTTGTGCTGCTGTAGGCATTGGGCTAGAGTGCATAGTGAGGTTTTGGCCTTCTCTCTTTATCCTTATCTGATTTCTTTAATCTTTTCTGATATGCAAAATGTTAGGCCAAAAAGAGACTTTTGCAAAATTTGAAATTGAGCTTAGATTGAAACACATTGAGGATTAGCAACTTAATAATGATGACATGGCATCATTAGGCATGAGATTACTGTAGCACGATTCTCGGGGTGTTACAAATCTCTTCCACTACAAGAAATCTCGTCCCGAGATTTAAGGGGTGGAGTAAGGGGGAAGACTCGAGAAGGACGGATCTCAACACAGGATAGGTACCCGTGGGCTATCTCAGCGAACGTGGCATAGGGGCACCTCTCGAGTCGAAATTCAAGAAAGACGTCGAGAGCAAGGTAAGCAGGTGCAATAATAAGCTTCAACCGGGTAGCAATCGTTCGTTGCCTGAAACAGAGGGTGAAAGGGGTTCAGAGCAATGGGAGTAGGTATTGCGTCTGATACTAGAATAGATCGCTAGGAATGTGGCTCGTGATTTACATACGAAGCCAAGTGCGAGGAACAATTTTTGAAAACAAGGATGTACAGGAGAGTCAGGTTTCGATCATGTGGAACTGTGGGTTATGGGGCCACCATGTGGGTTAAGAGTATGACGAGCGATGACATCTTGCACGGTCAAGATAGCAAGGCATGTCAGAGGATAGTCTGTCAGTTATGTTGGCAACAACGTTGGTACCAACGGCGAGGGACGAAGAGAACCATTTTCCTGCTCGTTGAATGAGGTAGACCAATAGGCAAAGTTCTCGTCCATCGGTGGTTACCGGAATGTCAATAACAATAATAACAGGGTTTTATTGACAGAGTTGTACACCAAGGTGCTTACTTAAGCAGGGTATTATTACTGCTTAGTTCAAATAATTTATAAGAGAGGTTAAACAAACCAACGAAGAAGAAAAAATGTGATTATTCACAAGTATTAGGATTATATCCTTCACAAGAACAAGAAGAGCGTGATATCCATAACAGGACAGCAAGTAGATAACCATTTAGGTGAAGGGGAGAGGAAATTCATGACGTTACCCATACCACAGTGTTTGGATAAGTGATCAAGAAACATTTAGCATTGCGCCTCCAATGTTCTTAATGATGTTCGGAGTAACACAGTCATGCTTCGAGGCAACATTAACATGGTGTTTCAAGCAAGATTGAATCTGCAGGTCACAAGAAGTACAAAGGAACAATTCCAAGAATGTCAGGGAATGTAAGATATAATCAAAACATGACCAAGTCTGTATTGGCAGGAAGTCAAGGATGGTGTCGATGACAACAAATCATTGACGGGCAAGGATGGTATTTCTCCTCAAGAATTCGATTGATATCTTAGAACAAGGCAGTATATTGATGGTGATCACGAGCAATTTTGTTGAGAGGCTCTATGAAGATGCCATCGATCGGCGATGACATCACGTCAAAGGCATGATGAAGCGAAAGCTTATTGGAACCACGGGTATGACACATACTCAAAATCAAGCTTGCTGTTCAAGGCGAAATGATATGATGAGGAAGATCGACGTAGGCTTAGCTCATTGTTGGAAGTTGTGCTCCGGGAAGAAAGACCAGGTAGCACAGTTAAAAATTTTAGTACGATAATGATATAGCTGAACAGGCTAGGAATGATGTGATGGAGTATCATTCCAATGAGGATTCACAAGAGGTAGTGCAATGACACAATATCCTCGAGATAAGAGGGGGCAATATTTGAGGTAGATCAAAATAGAGGTTGGACAGATGAAATGATCTGCAGAAGACAAGTATTTTAACTTGTCGGGAAATGGAATCAAGGAGAAAATATGGTCGGAACCACGATTGCAAAGAATCAATTTAAAGATGCAAGATGAGCTTATACCAAAGGAACATTTGATTATAAGGGAAGCTTCAATGATAAGACTACATCGTGTCTATGGGCATGAACACAAAGTTCAAGGTCGACTCCCACTTCTTGAATGCATAACCTCTCATTTACTTCTCGCTTTTGACAAAGTTGTAGTGTAGAAATTTTTATCCGGCGTAACACCAGTAGAGTATGACCCATAGAAATTTCTGGGTTCACACAATTTAGGGAAAGCATTAGTTCAACCCATCGGGGCATCTTAGGAACATTTGCAAACGTTTTAGAGGTAATTAACTCAAGCTCGGAAGCAGAGCATGGTTGACAAAGTAGAGAATACAATTTACCAAAGGCAATATGTATCAGGGGAAGAGCGCACAAAATTTTGAACATGAAGGATGTCGGATAATAATCCAACAGAGGATTCAACGGTCCTTAATGGATCTGATTTGAGTATCAGTACTCAATCAGAAGAAGAAAAGAATGTAAAGGCATTGGATTATAGAAACATCTGAATAATTCGATGCTTAATGCAAAGAAATTATGATTTCCAAATTAGAAGATTAGAAGCAGACACTCTGATCAAAAGACAAGTAAGTTGAATAGATATAGATCGACAATCAATTAAGGTTTGGTTTGCCGAGAACCAGCTCCAGAATGACTTATGAGCAGGAAGGTCAAATTTCAGGGTTCAGCTGATGATTGCGAGCAATCGCAACATAATGAATCAATAGGCTCAGGATGACAATGACAAAGGATGTTTAATGAATATTGCCATACATATGGATTCAATCATAATGCAGGCAGACAAAACTTTCGGGAGCACTAGGCTTTAGTGGATCTTAGGGAGATCGAATTGCACTTGAAGAATTTTGTGAGACATATGATCAACTAGGAATGAACGAATCCTCGTTAAGTGTGAGGAATTATTCGTAGGGGGGTATTTAGGCGGAAAATAAGCTGCAAGGCAGCAGGCACAAAGGATTCTCAGAAATTCCGAAGTATTTCAAGGTATCTTGTAATAACAAGAACAATTGGAAAAGAAGGTATGGACGACAAGTGTATGCAGCTGTCCATAGGGATTTATCGGTGATATGAAATTGCAACGGCGAAGGGCACAAGGGTTTCGGGGAAACATCGGAGAGTATCTTCGAAATCTTCTGGTGCAGCAAGCGATCATCTGGACTGAAGGGGTTCTCCGGGAGAAAGTATTTTCGACAACCTAAAGTTAGATTTTTAGAAAAATTATTTAACCCGAATAGAAGAGAGATCAGACTCCCAGAGTATAGACGAGGAATAAAATATCCTAATACCACCCAATGGCGACGTGGGCCCGTAAGACACACAACCAAGTTAGTAAAACGGTTTTCGGTTTCTAGACTCAACTTCGGCCAAGGAGTTGGAGAGGGGGGGGGGTTCCTACAGGCAGTCAGCTCTGATACCAACTTGTGACGCCCTCGATTCAATCGTACACTAATCATACACACAAATGTGTACGATCAAGATCAAGGACTCACGGGAAGATATCACAACACAACTCTAGACACAAATTAAAATAATACAAGCTTTATATTACAAGATAGGGGCCTCGAGGGCTCGAATACATAAGCTTGAAAACACGGAAGTCAGCGGAAGCAACAATATCCACTACTGGAATCAGGAACTTTGCCATCTGCCAGCTCTTTGCCGTCAGCTAGCGGATGGCAAAGAAGCTCTTTGCCATCAGCTACCAAAAAGCAGACGGCAAAGAACTGGCTGATGGCAAAGACCTAATTTGCCATCAGCCAGTTCTTTGCCGTCGGCTAGCGGACGGCAAAGAGGGAGGGGGCCCCACTGACGAGCTGCTTAAAAAAACCTAACGCCCCCCCCCTCTTTGTCGTCCGCTAGCAGACGACAAAGAGAAAAAAAGCGGACGGCAAAGGGGGGCGGACGACAAAGAGGGAGGGGCCCCACTAAAGTTAACGGCCGCGCCCCACCCTGCCCCCCCTCTCTCTCTTTCTCTTCTTCACACGTGCGCCGCCGTCCCCAGCACTCGCCGCCACCCCGTCGCCCCACCACCCCGCGCGCCGCCCCACCGCCCCC
>NC_041384.1:365018683-365019288 GCF_002162155.2 Triticum dicoccoides | reverse complement strand
CGCCCCAGGCCGCCCCGCCCCCCTCCTCCACCCCAGGTGAGCTCTGCCTCCTTTTTTCCTTTTTTCTGTTTTTTTAGTTTTAGGTTTATGTTTAGGTTAGATTTAGTTTTAGTTTTAGTTTTAGGTTTAGTTTTAGGTTTATAGGTTTAGTTTTAGTTTAGTGTTAGGTTTAGATTTAGTTTTTTCCTTTTTTCTGATTTTTTAGTTTTAGGTTTAGTTTAGTTTTAGGAAAGAAGAAGAAGAGAAAAAGAAAAGAGGAGGAGAAGAAGAAGAGGAAAAAGGAAAGGCTGAAGAAGAAGAGGAGGAGAAGAAAAAAGAAGAGGAAGAAGAAGAAGAAAAAAGAGGAGAGGAGGAGAAGAAGAAGAGGAAAAAGGAAAGGAGGAAGAAGAAGAAGAAGCATAAGAAGAAGGAAAAAAAGGAAGAAAAGGAAGAAGAGGAATAAGAAGAAAAGGAAAAAAGAGGGAAAAAACCCGACCCGACACGGTACCCCGACCCGGCACCCCAACACGACACCCCGACCCCGACACCGAGCCTGACCCGACACCCCGACCCCGACACCGACACAGCACCCCGACCCAGACCCGCACCCCGAGACCCGACACCTC
>NC_041384.1:365011258-365018316 GCF_002162155.2 Triticum dicoccoides | reverse complement strand
ACCCCGACACGGCACCCCGACACCGACACGACACCCCGACCCCCGACACCTCCCAAAAAGGTGTTCTTTGGCCTTGCAGAGGCCGACGGGGTCATATATTTGTGAATTATTAGTTAGGTCATATATTTTTTGATTTTGTTATGAAAAACATCATATCTAATTGTGTTGATCGGGTAGTTTTAAATGTGCAGTTGTTTCATCGCTGCGAGGTTTGGTGTTCGACGACCTCGCCGTGCGTTTGACGAGCTCTGCCCCTTCGTTCGTGGGTGAGCACAAATGACATGTCCTCCTCCCCCATTAATTATTTGATCTATTCCGATGAAACTTGATAGCTAGCTATATATGTGTCTTGAATCATCAGTATGCGTAACCAATATGTGTCTCCCGTTCGAAAGCGTCATAGTTATAAATATGCATGCATTTGCATATTTATAACCTTGATTCTTTCGAATTGTCCAACGCTATCTATGGATAGCCCGAGTATGTGTAGATTGGGTTTGTTTTCCCATATGCTTTGCTCCAGATCCGACGCATAAATTTCGTCAGTGCCTCCCCTGTTGTTCTCCGGGTACACATCCTCTCTGTTTATTGCAGAGACGTGTATCAGGAGAACAGCGGGGAGGTGCTGCCGAAATTTTGTGTCGGATCCGGAGCATAGCATGGGAAAATGAACCCAATCTACACATACACGGGTGGGATTAGGACCTATCATTACCTATTAGAGTGTAGGTTGCATGGACGTAATAAAATTGACAAAGTAGATCAACTGATGAATATATACATGGTGAATTACATATATAATTGCTGTGTGTCCAGTAGCTCTGAAAGTCAAGATGAGTGACCATGCGTGGATGTATACCGGTCACACTGGTCAGAACAAATGGAGCGCTGAATGGTTCACAAAAACCAAGGGGTTTGTGCAAGCTGCATTTGCAAATGGCCAGAAGAAAACCTGGTGCCCCTGTTTCCGGTGCGGCAATTGGGAAAAGAAGACAGAGGCTGAAATGGGAAAACACCTGCAGAAGAGTGGTTTTACGCCCGATTATACGGTGTGGACATTTCATGGTGAGTCTGCCCAACGTGACCGAGCTGAGGTGGATCGTCGTCGCACCGACGAGCATGGTACCGGGATGGAAAACATGGTGCAAGACTATGATGATCCTCGGGATCCAGACGAGGAGATGGAGGAATCTGCAAAGGCCTTCAATGAAATGTTGGAGTCTTCAAAACGTCTGCTCCACGAGCACACTGAGCTTTGTTAGTTGGATGCCATCTCACAAGTAATGGCTCTGAAGGCTCAGTTCAACTTGGGCAGAGAATGCTATGACACAATTATGACAGTATTTGGACGCTTTCTACCCAAAGGCCATGTAATGCCTGCAAACCTGTACCAGTCGGACAAAATCCTCCGTGCACTGAAGATGCCCTATGAGAAGATACATGCCTATGAGAAAGGATGTGCCTTATTTAGGCTTGACTATGCGGACTTGAACTATTTTCCCATTTGCAAGTCTTCCAGGTATATTGTGGTAGACAACAGTATGGGTGAGAAGACACAGACCAAAATTCCCGTTAGTGTTCTTCGGTATATGCCAATCGTACCAAGACTTCAACGTCTTTTCATGGTTGAAGAGACGGCCAGACAGATGACATGGCACAAAACAGGCAAAAGAACCGAACTAGATGCAGATGGGAATCTGATGATGGTACACACATCGGATGGTGTTGCATGGAAAAAGTTTGATGAATTACATGCTGACAAAGTGGCAGATCCGAGGCATCCTCGAGTCGGCATCAGCACGGATGGGTTCAGTGTGTTTGGTATGACGGCAGCCCAATACAGTTGTTGGCCCGTATTTGTCTTTCCACTCAATCTCCCCCCGGACAGATTATGCAAAGAAAGAACATTTTCCTGACGTTGATAATTCCAGGGCCCAACTATCTGGGGAAGAATATGAATGTGTACATGCAGCCGCTTAAGGACAAATTGCAAGAAGCCTGGGATAATGGGTTCAAGACATACGACGCCTTTAGCAAACGGAACTTCATAATGCGTGTCTGGTACATGTACTCTACGCATGACTTGCCGGCGTATGCGCTATTCGTTGGTTGGTGTGTGCATGGAAGGTTCCCGTGCCCCACATGCAAGGGAGCTCTTGAGTTTCGTTGGCTTCAGGCCGGTCGCAAGTTTTCTTGCTTCGACATGCATAGACAGTTCCTGGATCCTTGCCATAAGTTCAGGAAAGACAAGAAGAACTTCATCAGGGGTAGAGTTGTCAAAAACTCTGCACCACCTGCATTGACAGGCCAACAGACCCTGGATCAGTTAAACACTCTCGAGCCAGATCCACAACGTCCAGGGTACTTCAAGGGGTATAATACTAATCTCGCACCAGCTAGTGTTTCACATCCAGTATCTTTGGATAATGAAGAATGGCGGACCATTTCGTTGTATATCTTCAACAACCTGATAGAAGTGCGGCCATACATCGAGTAAGTTCTCGGTACATTGTTTCACAACTTCTATTTCCTTTGAACTGCTCTTATTCCCGGATATGTCATACAGTCGATACGTCGCCATATTCTCGTATGGAGCAGAGATCCAAAAGGATTCCGTTGAAGAGTATGAGCTTCTAGCAAAGCAAGGAGGCGACTATCCCGGTTTCATCTCTTGGTTCAAACAAACGTTAATTTCTATTAGACAATTTCATTTCATTCGCTAATTTGTGCATAATGCAACAATCCTTTCATATTAAACTTGTAGGCTAATTCAGAGTCTATGGACGCCGAATTGAGACAAGTCGCTAATGGTTTTGACTATAAGGTCCGTTCATTTGACAAGTACGACATCAACAGGTATCGCTTTCGTACCTATGGCAAAGAGCTATCTATGGCCGACCGAAAGTCTACAAATTGTTGTGTATCTGCTATCGGCGAAGGAGGTACCGAGTATTATGGGAGAGTTGAAGCAATTTATGAACTTCTGTTCTATGGTGAAAACCCACCGAATGTCGTAGTCTTCAAATGTTATTGGTTTCATCCGAAGGAGGCTAGAAGGACTCATGAACATATAGGGCTAGTTGAAATCAACCAAAGCACCCATTTAGATGTTCCTGATGTCTATATTATGGCTCAACAGGCGACCCAAGTATTCTATCTACCGTGGGCCTGCCAAACTAGTCCAAATCTGGAAGGTTGGGATGTCGTTTATGAAGTACCGCCACATGCTAGACTTTCTCCCCCAAAGGAAGAGGATTATGAACCTCACATTAACCCAGACACATATGAAGGAGAATTCTTCCAAGAGACACGTCTTTCCAAAAAAGCGTTTCAAGAACCGCTATACTTCACCCCAAAACATTGAAGTAGACAGCGACAATGAGTCCGACATCACCCCAGAGGAGGAACAAGAAGAGCCGGAACAAGAAGAGGTTACTGCTGCGGATGACCTGTCAATGCTTGACCGATTACGTCAAGGTGGCCTTGCACATGTTGATGCCAATGAACCCTATGAGCCCATCATTGATTATAGTGATGATGATGATTATGCATTTATTGATGATACTGATCGAGATTATTAGTAGTGTCAGGTATTCAATTTTTTTATGGTGTACTTGATGATGATACACTTAAGTGATATACATATTATTATTCATGTCGGTACTTTTTTTATGTTGTACTAATTTCGTTTATTCTTTGTCATGGCAGGTGTTGAAAGATGGTGGGCGCTAGTCGGGAGCGCGCCGAGGCCCCTTCTTCGTCGGCGCGTGGTGTGAGGTCTTCCATTCCACACGCACCATTCCGCCGAGCGTTGCTGGACAGTATGGCGACACCACCGGGCCCTTCTTCGTCGACCGCGGTGCCCAGCAGGGGACGAGGTAAGAAGAAGAGAGGAGGTGGAGCACGTGGTCGCGGGAGAGGAGGTAGGGTGACTCTTACGGTGCCTTCCTTGCCGCCGCCCCCAGCTGTTTCACCCGAGCACGTGACTGCTAGGGTGGACTCGTATGAGGAGGAGGCTGCACGGACTCCGGTCCACGAGCCTCCGGTCCACGGGTCTTCGGCCCACGAGCCTCGGGTCGATGGGCCTTCGGCCCACGAGACCCCGGAGGAGCACACGTCTGGATGGGGTAACTGGTCGGGTCAGCCTGAGGAGCCGAGTGGCCATGCTGATGATGGCGGGGAGCCGAGTGGCCATGCTGATGATGGAGGGGAGCCGACTGATGAGGAGGGGGAGGAGGGGGGCAACGTCTACCAGCGTGGTGCTACACGGCTCCCGTCCGTGCCGGAGACCCGCAAGCAGAGGTGGTTGATTTTCCCTGATGGGGAGAGGTAAGTGCATTTAATATTTTTGTACCTTCTGCATTCACGTTTCTTCAAATAACTGATGTGTTGGCCTTGTCATGCTGCAGGGGTTGGGACCACCATGAAAGTGTCCGCCGGCCCAACTCCGTCCTTGGAGTTCTGATTCGGCAAAACTTCCCGGGGTTTGTCACGTTGCCTGGTGAGGGTCGGCTTCCAGAGGTTGGATTTACTTGGGAGCACTACTTGGCTGCCCCGGCCCCGCCGGGTGAGATTATCGACGGTGTCTTGTGCAAGACGAGGGCAGACGTGGTGATCAGAAAGTTCTGGGTAATTGCTCCTTTACACAATTAAAAATCTTCAACTAGCTAGTTATTAATTGTACTAATCAATATTGTCTCATTTGATTGCAGGCATTCTACAGGTGTGAGGAGGGATATGAGGAGGAGGTGGCAGATGTTATCCACAAGGAGTGCAAGCGCCTACTTCAGAACTTACGGCATGAGGTTCGGGTGCAGGCTGTTCGAGACTACTACGCCGGGCGTGGTATCAAGAAGCCCAAGCAGGAGTGCCGCGATAAGTTCTTGAGTAAGGAGAAGTACATGAAGGTAATTCTTAAGGGCTTGTACTTACTTCCTTCATTTAGTAATTCATAGCCGTAGCGCTCAAGTTTCTATTTGCTAACTTAGGCCCCTCCGAGATGGTGTGTGGATCGGATGGATTGTTGGGAGGTGTTGGTCAATGCATGGTGCTCAAAAGAATGGCTGGCCACCCACAAAGAGGCCAAGGACAAACGTGCCCAAATGGAAGGTGTGCCACACCACCAAGGCAGCTCCAACTTATTTCAGTACGGGCGGAAGTGGGTATGTGGTTTGCTTCATGATTCATGCAATTCATTCATCATGCTAGCTTTAGCCCTTTAATTACTAATTTACTTTGTTTCTCTCTTTCAGGCATGCTACAATAAGGCGGATAAGGTGCCAGAGGTGTACGACCTGTATGCCATGGCCCACACTGGCCCTTACAAGAAAGTCAAGGCATTCTCTGCGTCTGACCTCGATGATCCAAAGAACTTCACCAACATCTCCGCCCACGACAAGCTCGTGCAATATAGAGATCAGGGGAAGGCGAGGAAAGGGGAGGACTTTAACCCGAGCCAGGGTCCCATTGATACGGAGCTGCTGATGATATCTGCTGGCGGGAGGTCCCATGGCTCCATAGCCATGGGAGATGGACTTATCCGTTGTCCTAGCACTCTCCCGGAGATCAAGGCGTGCCAGTCGAGCTCCGCTCCTGAGATAAGGCCTCGTGAACGGCCAGTCCAACTCGCCTTCAAGGTTAGTTATACGTACTCAGCTATCTTTCTCCATTACATTGTGTGCGCTTCCATCAATGATTACAAATGGTCATGTGAGTGGTGTTGCAGGCTACTATACAAAATGAGAGAGATAGAACGGAGAAACTTCTGGCGGAGGCGGCGGAGAGGCAGCGGGAGTTGGAGGAGAGGACGACAAAGATGTTGGAGGAGGAGAGGGCACGGAATGACATGCAGGCAAGGGCCATGTACGAGCTCCTTGTGGTAAGTTTCTTCTGCAGATTACTTGCTAGTCTTAACTTTTGAGTCTCATTACTAACTAGTATGACCCTGTTGTGAAAACCAAATGTGCAGTCTGTGTGCGAGAAGTCCGGTCAGACCGCTCCGCCGATGCCAGTGATTGCTCCTGGGAGCACGGTGAGTTTAATTTGAATGGACATTACTTGCTAGTCTTAACATTTGAGTGTCATAATGCTAACGAGACATTGGAAACGATCTTTGGTGCAGCTTAATTCCAGAAACGCATCGCACGATCCTTCTCCAGCTACCGGCGCGAGCCAGCCCGCTCCTACACCTCCGTGATCACGGTAAGTTTCTCTAGTGTTTTGCTTAACAAATGCATAAAGACCTAGACTTAGCTTTATTTCCTCCAATATGCTTACCATAATGACCTAGAGTTAGTTTCTTTTCCTCCAAAATGACTTAATAAGCTTACTGACCTCATAAACCATCCATTTTACCTAAGTTAGCTCTAAAACGATATGTACTTAGCTTACTTATGTCAAAAATTGCATAATTAACTTAGTTGGCTCATAAACGATCCATTTTACCCAAGTTAGCTCTAAAATGACTCATTTTACCTTAGTTAGCTTATAAGTGATCCAATTTATCCAAGTTAGCTCTAAAATGACCCATTTTATGTAGATTAGCTCCTAAATGATCCATTTTACCTACGTTAGCTTTAAAATGACCCATTTCACCTAGGTTAGCTCCAAAATGACCCATTTCACCTAGGTTAGCTCCAAAATGACCCATCTTACCTAGGTTAGCTTATAAATGATCCAGTTTATCCAAGTTAGCTCTAAAATGACCCAATTTACCTAGAGTAGCTCCTAAACGATCCATTTCACCTAAGTTAGCTAAAAACGATCCATTTCACCTAAATTAGCTCTTAAATGATCCATTTCACCTAAGTTAGCTCAAAAACGATCCATTTCACCTTAGTTAGCTCAAAAATGTGGCATCTCACCTTAGTTAGCTCATAAACGACCCATTTCAACTAAGTTAGCTCATAAATGATCCATTTCACCTAAGTTAGCTAAAAAAACGATCCATTTCACCTTAGTTAGCTCAAAAACGATCCATTTCACCTTAGTTAGCTCATAAACGACCCATTTCAACTAAGTTAGCTCATAAATGATCCATTTCACCTAAGTTAGCTCAT
>NC_041384.1:364919261-365010725 GCF_002162155.2 Triticum dicoccoides | reverse complement strand
ACGATCCATTTCACCTTAATTAGCTCAAAAATGATCCATTTCACCTTAGTTAGCTCAAAAACGATCCATTTCACCTTAGTTAGCTCAAAAACGATCCATTTCACCTTAGTTAGCTCAAAAACGATCCATTTCACCTTAGTTAGCTCAAAAATGATGCCCTTAACCTTAGTTAGCTCATAAACGACCCATTTCAACTAAGTTAGCTCATAAATGATCCATTTCAACTAAGTTAGCTCATAAACAACCCATTTCAACTTAGTTAGCTCATATATGATCCATTTCACCTAAGTTAGCTCATAAATGACATATACTTCTTGTTCTAGTCTTCTTCTTGTTCTATTCACCTATTTCTAACTTTCTTATTTACCATTTTGCAGATTTCACTCACTTCATGGAAGCTAGATTGCTATGATGGAGTGCTTGCTTTTTCTTTGCTACAACTTTGCATTGTATCTAGCTTGCTATGATAGAACTTGCTATGTTGATGAAACTTTGCTATGTAATATGTATATGGAACAATGTGTATGGATGGAACTTGATGGAACTTGCTATGTTGATGAAACTTTGCTATGTAATATGTATATGGAATTATGTGCTAGATATGTGATATGTTTGCTGCTAAATATATCTATATATGTCATATATATTTGCTGTGAAAATTGTTGGATTAAAAAAAACAGAAAAAAAGAGACAATATGCAGGCTCTTTGCCGTCTGCCACCAACGGCAAAGGGCTCTTTGCCATCAGCAGCCGACGGCAAAGAGGCCATGTGGCAGGCAACTGTGCTTCCTGGGAGGCTGACCAATTTGGTCAGTTTGCCTACAGTGGCTGACGGCAAAGGCTTTGCCGTCGGCGGCAGACGGCAAAGAGTAAAAACTTTGCCTACAGTGGCGGACAGCAAAGGCCTGCCGTGTAGTGACGTCGGCTGACATCATTCGGCGGATGGCAAAGGCCTTCCGAAGTTTGCCGTCAACGGCGGACGGCAAAGGCCTGCCGTTAACCACCTAACAGAGTAACAGCGCATTTATTGCCGTCTGCACTCTTTGCCGTCCGCTGCTGATGGCAAAGGCCCCTTTGCCGTCAGCCACCCAAAGCAGACGGCAAAGTAGCTCTTTGCCGAACCTTACTTTGCCGTCCCCTTATGCCGTCTGCGGCAGACGGCAAATACCTTTGTCGTTAGCCATCCATGCCTTTGCCGTCTGCCGTGGCAGATGGCAAAGTAGCTGATTCCTGTAGTGATCTGAGTACAGACATAAGTCTTGCCTTAAGAAGGCTAGCACAAAAGCAACAATGATCGAAAAGGCAAGGCCTCCTGCCTGGGAGCCTCCTAACTACTCCAAGTCGTCAGCGGCCGTCACATAGTAGTAGGCATCCTCCGGGTAGTAGTAGTCATCAGTGGCGTCGTCTGGCTCCTGGGATCCGTCATCTGGTCGCGACAATCGGGTATGGGGGAAAAAGAAGTAGCAAAGAAACCGTGAGTACTCATCCAAAGTACTCGCAAGACTTTCATCAGATCTAAACTAAGTATGCATCTGTATCAAAGGAATGGGTTGTATCTATGGACTAAACTGCAAAATGCCAGAAGAGAAGGGGAAAGCCTAGCCTATCGAAGACTAGCATCTTCTGGAAACCACGATCTTGCAGCAACAGGAGGGAGTAGAGTAGCATAAAGTAAAGTAGTAGAAGTGTTATCAACCTCGTCCAGAGATCCTTTCTCGAATCCCTGCGAGAAAGCAATCCCAGAGCCATAATATCTAGTTATCATCTCATATCCAAGTCTCATCACAATCCATTTCTCATCACAAGTATCCAGTTCCAGTTGTATCGATCAGGATACAACTCCAAGTGTCTATTACCGTAGGACAAGCTATCGATAGATGTTTTCTTCCCTGCAGGGGTGCACCAACTTACCCACCATGCTCGATTAACTCCAGCCGGACACACTTTCCTGGGTCATGCCCGGCCTCGGCCAAACAATACGCCGCAACCCGACCTAGGCTTAATAGAGAGGTCATCACGCCGGACTAAACCTATGCCCCCAGGGGTCATGGGCCATCTCCCCGGGAACTCCTGCACGTTGCGTGGGCGGCTGGTGAGCAGACCTAGCTACCTCCTTCGAAAAGGTAGGTGCTTACCAGTCCAACCCGGCGCGCGCTGCTCAGTCGCTGACGTCTATTAAGCTTCGGCTGATGTATACGACGCAGAACGCCCATACTATGCCCACGTGATGGTTAGTGCTATCAGGCCAGAGGCCCCTCGGATCAAATATCCAAATCGTAGTGGATTAGGAACGCGCAGTAACGAGCAGAGACTCACGATCGATGTGACCCCGTCGCCCCGTCTCGAGTACTTGCGGCAAGGGCTAAGAATGCCCGGCCACGCCTCGTAAGTATCTCGCGGGCACCTTCCAGGTCAACCCGACTCCACATCACTCGCTATTAAGCTCGCGCGGGTACCCCTCAGGGTTGACCCGTCTTTAGTAACATGGTTAAGTGTAAAGTCATAGTAACCATAGTAACTGTGTGTCTAACACCAAAGGGAAAACTCGAGGAAGCACCCCCAGTGAATTCCACTTGATGTTGTCATCAATGTGAACGTAAGAGGATCCACCCTCGAGGTTCACATTTGATGGGTTGCACGATAGAGCCATAACGGAAGTGGTTAAGGAGGAAATCGCCCTCGATGACCTCGACCATATATCTACACTACGGAGATCTCATCAAGAGTGATGTAACAGGTTCCACCCTCGGCACTCGATAGTAACCTAGTAGTGTCCAGCAACTAAGGGGAAAGTGATGTGCGGTGTCGGGGCCTGGTCTTCAATCCCGTTGATCGGGTCTTCAATGATGAAGCATGGGCAACAAGGACAAGGTGGGGGTCACTGATGGGTCACTAACCAACCTATACTAAGCAGTTTAGGATAAGCAGGTAAGGTATAATTAGCATGTTACAAAAGTAGGCTATTCATCAGAATAGGAGAAAACAATAACAGTAGCAAAATCTAATGCAAGCATGAGAGAATGGAATGGGTGATATCGGGGTGATCAAAAGGGGGGGGCTTGCCTGGAAGCTCCGCTGAAAGGGAAGAAGGGTCGTCGGTGACATAGTCGATCACAAGGACATGAACAACGGTCTTGGGGTCTACTGGAGAGAAGAGCGGGAAGAAACAATAAATATACAACAAACAAAGCATCATAAAACATAACATGGCAATACACAGTGTTAGAGATGAACTAACGCGGTACTACACATTAAAGACGGAGAGGGAAAACATCCGGAGGGGTTTTCCTGGTGTTAGGAATTTTCCGGACAAATGAAAGAGAAGGGAAAGTTCCATGTTCAGATAGTTAGACGCATCTGACAGGTATGTGGGTAGCGTATTCGGGTTCGTCTTGTTTTTCTGAGCAACTTTCATGTAGAAAACATTTTCATCTAAGTTACGGATTATTTTCTATGAATTTCCAAAGTTTAAACAATATACTGTAATTATTATTAATTTGAAATAAAAGGTGAAATTGCTATGTGCACCCAGCAGAGTGCACACAGCAGGGCCACCAGAGGCTGACAGTGGACCCCGTTGACCAGGTCAACTGTTGACCAGTTGACTGGTCAACTAGGCAGGGGACCCACATGTCAGTTTCTGTTAGTGCTGACTAATTGACTAATTAGGTAAATAGCAGGTTAATTAACAGGATTAATTAATTAACTAATTAATTATATAAATATTATTTATTTTTACCTATAACTCTTTTTTAAGAAAAAGACAGAGGCGTGGGGGCCCTACTGGGTAGTGTCCCAAAGGCCAAAACGGACGCGAGCGCTATCAGGCGCTGCCCAGACGGAGGCCAAACCCGCCCGGGTGCGGGACTACGCCGGCGGGGAGCCATCAACGGGCGCGCGGGCCGGCCGGAGCTGCCCCGACAGCGGCGATCAGAGGGGGCGGTGCGGCGGCCAAGCGGAGTGGGCGGCGGCAACAGGGGCGCGACTACGGGAGGAGGACCTGCAGGGGGCGGCAGCGGCGAGCGACGGCCGTGGCGTGAAGCAGCAGCAAGCGAGCAGCGACGCAAGCCGGGCGGAGCGGGCGCGCAGGTCAGGCAAAGGCGGGGCGTAGGCAGCGGCGGGCTGCAGTAGTGCTCGGGCGCCGGCGGGAGGCAGGCGGGCGCGGGCGGCAGCGACAAAGGCGGCACGCGCGTAGGGGAAGCAGGGCGCGGCCAGCATGGGCGGGCTCGCGGCCAGGGGCAATTGAGGCAAGCCAGATGACGGCGTAAGCGAGGCGCGGGGCAGCGGCAGACACCAGTGCAGCCGGTGAGTGGACAGGGGCGGAGCGATGCGGTGGCTGCGGTTGCAGCAGAGCTGTGAGAGGCGACGGCGGGGCTTTGCGTGCATGCCGATAGAGGGCGCGCGGGTGCGCAGAGCCGAGCTCTCTGTCATGGCGGCCAACGTGAGGGGCGGCCAAACAACGACAAATTAGAGGGAAAGAAAAGGGGAACGGGGAGAGGAGCTCACGTTGAGCTTGTAGGTGAGCAAAGCGGGCTCGGGGAGGCTCCTGCGAGGCCGAATCGAAGACGGCGAGCATCGAGATGCAGAGGTGGAGATGAGCTCGATGGCGACGCACGAGGCCCTCCCAGCTTGCTCCGATGGTTGAAGTCAACGGAGAAGAGGACGGCGGTGCCTCTAGGCATCTTGTCATAGCTCAGGGATGACCATGGCCACGGAGACGACGACGGCACGGCGACGACTTCGCTCGGGTTTGTGTTGTGAGGGAGAAGCGGCGCGAGAGGAAGACGGGGAGAGCATCTAGGGTTCGTCCAGGACGCTGGGAAGACATTACAGGCGTCGACGAGGGTTGGATGCCCGACGCGTGGACATCGGCAGCGTCGACGCACGCGCTTTGTCCACGGTGCCTATATGAACAGAAGAAAGAAGAAGAGTGCTAAGTGGGCTGGGTTGTGCTGCTGTAGGCATTGGGGTAGAGTGCATAGTGAGGTTTTGGCCTTCTCTCTTTATCCTTATCTGATTTCTTTAATCTTTTCTGATTTGCAAAATGTTAGGCCAAAAAGTGACTTTTGTAAAATTTGAAATTGAGCTTAGATTGAAACACATTGAGGATTAGCAACTTAACAATGATGACATGGCATCATTAGGCATGAGATTACTTTAGCACGATTCTCGGGGTGTTACAAAACTATGGAAACCTGAGTGCCCCTAATATTGTTAATTTGTGCCACGCCTTATTTCATGATGATACATTCAGCATGGGTGCTATTGTTGCAAAGCGGTTAAATCTTAACCGTACTAAGGGCCCAGTCTTTGGAGGCATCTTCGCCTCGCCCCTAGCCGCACACTTTAACATACCTATTAGGCATTATGAGAAGGAAGAAAAATTGCTGCCTCCTGTTTATTTAGATTATAAGAGTATGGTAGCACACAATTTTATTGTTAAGAATAGGGGAAATGAGCTCAAATACAAATTGTTCTTTCATAAACATCATCCTGAGACTATTACCGTGCCTGCTCCTTCCTTGTTTGATTTAGCTGCAGGCAAGTACCTTGTTCCGTTGGAGGCTATTCACGCCTACCGGAACCCTACATCAGCCACAGAGCCAGAGTCGGAACCACAAGTTGATCCTCCACGATAGTCTAATTACCAGTGGGATGTGGAGATGATTGCCAACCAGTGGCAAGCAGAGTCTTCTTCTTCGCAGTACGGCCCCAACTATTACTATGGATATCCGCCAGGCCAACCATGGACATAGACCAACTTAGGCCAAAAGCCTAAGCTTGGGGGAGTACGTATTTCTCACCGACATTACATTCATGTTCACACACTCATTGCTAGATGTCGGTGCTCATACTTTTTCATTGTATCATCCATGCTAGTTTATTTTCTTTTTTATGCTTTCTTCTTGTGTGTTTGATAAACCTTAAGAAAAACAAAAAAAATAGTTACCTTTTAGCTAGTTTTAATTTCCATGCTTGTAGTAGTAATTAAAAAGAAAACCCAAAAAGATTTCCTGATCTTCTTTTGCTTGTTGGGAGCTTTCCCGTGTAAACAGTTTTATTTCTTTTCTTTTCTTTGGGGGTCGATAGGAGAAGATCATGATTAAATTGTTGAAGTGGCTCTTATATGCATTATTGTTGATATGACAAAATACCCATATTGCCTTGTCTTCTCCTTTTTATTGAATGCTTGCAGATTCCAGCTTAGTCCAATGCACGTGCACTATTATTATTATCCACATCGTTCGGTCGTGCAAGTGAAAGGCAATAATGATGATTATATGATGAACTTATTGAGATGAGAAAAGCTGCTATGAACTCGACCTCTCTTGTTTTTGTAAATATGATTAGTTCATCATTCCTGATTCAGCCTATTATGAATAAACATGTTTGTAATGACAACTAGAGATCATAGTTTCTTATGTCATGCTTAATTAATTAGGAGCTTATAATGGTTTACCTTGCGTGCCAACATGCTATTAAAATGGTTGTGATGTGGTATGATAGGGTGGTATCCTCTTTTGAACGATTCAAGTGGCTTGACTTGGCACATGTTCATGCATGTAGTTGAAACAAAATCAACATAGCCTCTATGATATTTATGTTCATGGTGCATTATATCCTACTCATGCTTGCATTCGGTGTTGATTAATTTTAATGCATGCTCATGACTGTTATCGCTCTCAGCTGGTCGCTTCCCAGTCTGTTTCTAGCCTTCACCTATACTAAGTGGGAATACTGCTTGTGCATCCAATTCCACAAACCCCAAAGTTATGCCATATGAGTCCACCATACCTACCTCTATACGGTATCTACCTACCGTTCCAAGTAAATTTGTATGTGCCAAACTCTAAACCTTCAAATAAATATCCTGTTTTGTATGCTCAAATAGCTCATGTATCAACTAGGGTTGTCTGTATCTTCCATGTTTGGCGGGTTATTCTCAAGAGGAGTGGACTTCGCTCCTCACTCACGAGAAAATGGCTGGTCACCGGGATGCCTAGTCCCATGCTTTATGCAAACTAAATCAAAATAATTGCAAACAAAACTCCCCCTGGGACTCTTGTTAGTTGGAGGCACTCGTTGTTTCGAGCAAGCCATGTATTGATGCTTGTTGGTGGAGGGGGAGTATAAACTTTACCATTCTGTTTGGGAACCGCCTATAATGTGTGTAGCATGGAACATACCGCCATCTCTTGGTTGTTATGTTGACAATGAAAGTATACCGCTCAAAATATTATTCATCTCTATTTCAAAACCGAGCTCTGGCACCTCTACAAATCCCTGCTTCCCTCTGCGAAGGGCCTATCTATTTACTTTCATGTTGAGTCATCCTGCTCTTATTAAAAAGCACCAGTTGGAGAGCACCACTGTCATTTGCATTCATTACTATTAGTTTACATTGAGTATGACTTGACTGGATCTCTTTTACAATTAATTACAATGTCTAGTCAGTCCTTGATCTTTAAAGGTGCTCTGCATTTATGTTTTGCGGTCTCAGAAAGGGCTAGCGAGATACCATCTTGTTATATCATATTATGATTGTTTTGAGAAAGTGTTGTCATCCGAGATTTATTATTATTGCTCGCTAGTTGATTATGCCATTGATATGAGTAAACATGAGACCTATCTGTTATTGTGAATATGGTTAGTCTATAATCTTTGCTAAAAACTTGAATGGTGGCTTTACATATTTACAACAACAAGAGCAAATAGAGTTTGTAAAAGTTTTTCTTTATCACTTTCAGTTTATCAACTGAATTGCTTGAGGACAAGCAAAGGTTTAAGCTTGGGGGAGTTGATACGTCTCCGTCGTATCTACTTTTCCAAACACTTTTGCCCTTGTTTTGGACTCTAACTTGCATGATTTGAATGGAACTAACCCGGACTGACGCTGTTTCAGCAGAATTGCCATGGTGTTATTTATGTGCAGAAACAAAAGTTCTCAGAATGACCTGAAACTCCACAGAGCATCTTTTTGGAAATAATAAAAAATACTGGCAAAAGATCAAGACTAGGGGGGCCACACCCTAGCGACGAGGGTGGGGGCGCGCCTGCCCCCCTGGGCGCGCCCCCTACCTCGTGGCCCCCCTGGAGCTCCTCCGACCTCAACTCCAACTCTATATATTCATTTTTGGGGAGAAAAAAAATAAGAGAGAAGGATTCATCGCATTTTACGATACGGAGTCGCCGCCAAGCCCTAAAACCTCTCGGGAGGGCTGATCTGGAGTCCGTTCGGGGCTCCGGAGAGGGGAATCCGTCGCCATCGTCATCATCAACCATCCTCCATCACTAATTTCATGACGCTCACCGCCGTATGAGAGTAATTCCATCGTAGGCTTGCTGGACGTGATGGGTTGGATGACATTTATCATGTAATCGAGTTAGTTTTGTTAGGGTTTGATCCCTAGTATCCACTATGTTCTGAGATTGATGTTGATATGACTTTGCTATGCTTAATGCTTGTCACTAGGGCCCGAGTGCCATGATTTGAGATCTTAACCTATTCTGTTTTCATGAATATATGCGAGTTCTTGATCCTATCTTGCAAGTCTATAGTGACCTACTATGTGTTATGCTCCGGCAACCCCAAAGTGACAACAATCGGGACCACTTTCGGTGATGACCGTAGTTTGAGGAGTTCATGTATTCACTATGTGTTAATGCTTTGGTCCGGTACTCTATTAAAAGGAGGCCTTAATATCCCTTAGTTTCCGCTAGGACCCCGCTGCCACGGGAGGGTAGGACAAAAGATGTCATGCAAGTTCTTTTCCATAAGCATGTATGACTATATTCGGAATACATGCCTACATTACATTGATGAATTGGAGCTAGTTCTGTGTCACCCTAGGTTATGACTGTTACATGATGAACCGCATCCGGCATAATTCTCTATCACTGATCCATTGCCTACGAGCTTTCCATATATTGTTCTCCGCTTATTTACTTTTCTGTTGCTATTGTTAAATCACTACAAAATACCAAAAACATTACTTTTGTTATCATTACCTTTTGCTACCATTACCACTACTATCATATTACTTTGGTACTAAATACTTTGCTGCAGATATTAAGTTTCCAGGTGTGGTTGAATTGACAATTCAGCTGCTAATACTTGAGAATATTATTTGGCTCCCCTTGTGTCGAATCAATAAATTTGGGTTGAATAATCTACCCTCGAAAACTGTTGCGATCCCCTATACTTGTGGGTTATCACCTGCACTGGCACAGCCCATAAAACGGTGGTTGCCGGTTCTATATCCAACATATCTCGTAGTAGGGGTCCTAAGCTAGGCGTCTTGGAACGATGGTAACATGGACACCGGATTTTACCCAGGTTCAGGCTCTCTCGAAGAGATAATACCCTACGTCCTGCTTTTGATTGTATTGATATGAGGATAGTACATAATACAGGTATCTACCATGAGATTGTAGTAATGAATATGAGATGTTCTATTGACTAGCCTAGCCTCGGTTTATATAACACACCAGAGGCCTAGGTTTTAGAGGAGTCCTTGTCTTGGGTGCCAAGTCTTGTGGAATCATCCTTGTATGCTGCATGGGGTGCCCGAAGTGGCCCATAAGTTGTCTCCCTTTTTATTTGGCCGTTGTGGGATCCCTTGCCGCTCAATATTTGGGAAGAGGACCAAGGCCACTATAAATAGGACTGGCCACCATAGAAAGGGGACGGGGTCGAAGAGAGGATCTAGAACATCCTCAAACACACAAGATCACGAAGCACAAGAACACCTCCCCTCAGGAGGCTGTTCTTCCCTTGTAACTGTTCATCCACAGCCCAAGAGGCAATCCACCTCACCACACTGGAGTAGGGTATTACACCACAACGGTGGCCCGAACCGGTATAAATCTTGTGTCTCGTGTTCCTTGGGTCCGTCGAAGCTAGGCCGTGAGACTGTTGAGTTTGCGAGCTAGAGAGGGGGGAGATCTTCCTGCGCACCCCAGTGTTCGAACCTCAAGGGTTTTGCCGGAACCCGAAATCCGACATTTGGCGCGCCGGGTACGGGTGCGACGAAGCTTCGCTCCTCGACGGCATCGCCTCTCTGACCGACTTTCATGGACGTCGCCTCTTCCCCGACTGGATTGATAGGCGCCCTCCGTGGCGCCGGGGGGCTCCGGACCTTCACCCCCGCCTTGCGGTGGGTGCAGTGGCCGCACAAGTTCAAGCCGGAGATGTCGCCCTGTTATGATGGTGCGGCAGGTCCGGCGGCCTTTCTGCTGGCGTACGAGGAGGCTGTCCTGGAGGCCGGGGCGATGACAAGATCATGGCCAATTGGTTCCTGATGGCCCTCGCCGGCATGCCGTGCGCCTAGCTCCTCCACCTGCCAGAATCTTCTATGGCCTCTTGGGAGGAGCTACGCGACCTCTTCATCGCGCGCTTCGGGGGACCAGCGCCCTCGGTCGTCGCGGCTTTCCTCGGTGGCTCGCAAGTGCCACCCACGGACCGTCACATCAAGCCATTCTTTTGCCAGATTAGTGCCACCTCCACGCGGCAGGGGGCTCCCCCGGGGTGGGCGGCGCCCAAGGTCGACCTGATCTTTGACTTACAAGATCACCCAGTCAACACCGTTGGTACAGGTGTGCTTCCAATGCTTTGCACGCCGACCATCCGCAGTGTAGCCATCACCAAGACCCTCATCGACGGCGGTGCTGGCCTCAACATGCTCTCTATGGAGGCCTTTAGTCTTCTTCACGTACCGCTCGAGCGGCTCCGCCCCAGCTGGTCCTTCTTCGGAGTCGGTAGCGGCTCCTCCAACCCCCTGGGAAAAACCGTCTCCCAATGAATTTCGGCATGCGCGACAACTACCGCACCGAGCTAATCGATTTCGACATCGCCTGCATCGGTTTGCCATATAACGCCATCCTCGGGGGCCCGGCGCTAGCCCAGTTCATGGCGGCGACCCATCCTGCCTACAACCTCCTGAAGATGCCAGGAAGCAATGGTGTCCTTACCGTGGCCCGGGACACCAAGGAAGCCATGGCAGCCCTCAAGCTAGCCTTCAGGGCCACGGCGGCAGCTTGCCCGGCCAGCAAGGCCACGCCGAGGGCCAAGGGGGTTGTGCCGACCAAGAAGAAGCAGTTGTTCACCCAAGGTCAAGCCAAGACGAAGCAGATACCAGTCGACATGGACAGGGCCACTGGCGCTACCTTTATCATAGGCGCCGACCTTGCCCCAACTCAAGAGAAGGAGTTGGTGGACTTCCTGCGAGCGAACGAGGAAGTATTCGCCTGGGAGCTCAAGCAGCTAGTTGGGGTCCCGAGAGGTGTAATTGAACATCATCTGAGGGTGTGCCCCAATATGCTCCCTGTGAAGAAGAAGGCGAGGTGACAATCCATGGAGAAGCAGTCTTTCATCGTTCAGGAAACCCGCAAGCTGGAGGAAGCAGGAGTCATTCTCGAGGTCCGGTACCCAGAGTGGCCGGCAAATTCGGTCGTTGTGCCGAAGAAAGGAGGAAATGAACGCATGTGTGTTGACTTCACCAACCTCAACAAGGCCTGCCCTCAGTACCCGTTTCCGCTGCCGTGCATCGACCAGATTGTTGACTCCACCAAGGAGTGTGACCTGTTGTGCTTCCTGGATGTGTTCTCAGTATACCTCCAGTTCAAGATGGCAGTGGAAGATGTGGAAAAGACATCTTTCTTAACCCCATGCGGGGTATACTACTACACTTGCATGCCATTCGGACTGTGCAACGCAGGGGCAACCTTCCAGCAGCTGATGCACATCGCCTTGGGGCGGCAGCTCGGGAGGAACGCAGAGGCCTACGTCGATGACATTGTGGTAAAATCTCGGGAGGCAAGAACTTTGATTCAGGGCCTGGAGCAGACCTTCACGAGCCTGCGCCAGGTGGAGCTGCGACTCAATCTGGAGAAGTGCGTGTTTGGTGTCCCTTCCGGCAAGCAGCTGGGCTTCCTCATATCCCACAGAGGGATCGAGGCCAACCCGGAGAAGGTCAAGGCAATCGAAGACATGAGTCCACCACAAAACCTCAGAGAGATGCAGAAGCCGGTAGGCTGCGTGACTTCGCTGGGGCGCTTCATCTCCAAGTTGGGGGAGCGCGCCTTGCTATTTTTCAAGCAGATGAAGAAGGGTCCGTTCGAGTGGACCCCGAGGCCGACCAAGCATTTCAAGACCTCAAGAGATACTTGACTAGCCCGCCGGTGATGGTGGTGCCTCGTCCTCGCGAGCCCTTGGTACTCTACATGTCTGCCACACCCCATTCCGCCAGCGTGAGACTGGTGGCCCTCAGAGAGGAGCCCCAAGTCAAGGGCTCGCCAAATGAAGCCTCCAAGCCGGATAAGGCTGCACAACACCAAGACGATGTTCCTGAGGCAGCGGCTGGACTGGCTAGTTGTCAAGCCACATGAGTAGGAGATCCATAGGAAACACCTCAGTCCCTAGGAACCAAAAACCCCGTCAGCTCTCCCACCCTTATCGAGCACCCAGTATACTTCGTCAGCACAATGCTGTGAGATGCGAGAGCGCGGTACCCCATGCCTCATAATCTCTTGCTCGCGCTTCTGGTGGCCTCGGGTAAGCTGTGCCACTACTTCCAGGGTCACCCCATCAAGGTCGTCTCAGCCTACCCATTGGAGAGAGTGCTCAAGAGTCCCAATGCTGCAGGGAGAGTCGTCGAGTGGAACATTGAGTTGCTAGCATTTGACTTGGAGTTCAGCACAACCAGGGTCATCAAGGGGGCTACGCTCGCCCATTTTGTGGCAGAATGGACCGATACATCGGAGCTCGAAGCAGGAGAAAACCGATCCCTCTCACTAGGGAATGAAGCACAAGACAGCTGAGTCATGTACTTCGGTGGCGCGTTCGCGCGCCAGGGCGCAGGGCTAGAGCTGTACTCATCTCACCCACTCAGGACAAACTGTACTACGCCGTGCAGCTCTGCTTCCAGCAGGGCGAGAAGGTCTCCAACAACATCCTAGAGTATGAGGGCCTCATTGCCGGCCTCAAGGCAGCGGCGGCCCTGGGAGTGAAGCGCCTCATCGTCAAGGGAGACACGCAGCTCCTCGTTAACTTCTCCAACAAGGTGTACGAGCCAAAGGACGAGCACATGGAAGCATATCTCGCGGAGGTACACAAAATGGAGAAGCAGTTCTTGGGCCTAGAGCTGCAGCATGTGCCACGTGGCACCAACCAAGAGGCCGATGACATCGCCAGAAGAGCATCCAAGCGGCTGCCCCAAGAACCTGGTGTCTTTGAGGAACGGCTCTTCAAGCCTTCAGCAGCACCTCAGCCTGCGGTGCCAGCGCCACCTCAGGAGGAGCTCCCCCAGCCACCAGCCTTGGGAGCCCCCGCCTGCGGCCCGACCTCGGGAGAGCGCCTCCTCTTAGCACTCAAGCCTCAGGAGGAGTGCTGGATTGAAGAGTTCCAGGCATACCTGACCCAAGGCACGCTACCGGAGAAGGAGGAAGACGCGGAACGTGTAGCCCAGCAGGCTACGGCGTATTGCATTCATGACGGTGAGCTACACATGAAGCGACCAAATGATGTTTCTCTGCAATGCATTTCCAGGGAACAGGGGAAGGAGCGGCTGGCTGACATACATGGCGGACACTGCGAGCAGCACTCGTCGTCGCGCACCTTGGTCGGCAAGGCTTTCCACAACGGGTTCTACTGGCCCACGGTACTCAATGACGCGGTCGAGCTGGTGAAGTCCTGCGAGGCTTGCCAATTCCATGCCAAGCAGATCTACCAGCCGGCTTAGGGCCTCCAGACTATCCCGCTCTCATGGCCGTTCGCGGTGTGGGCGTTGGATATCCTGGGTCCATTCCCTCGAGCGCCTGGAGGTTACCGCTACCTCTACGTCGCCATCGACAAGTTCACTAAGTGGGCGGAAGTGGATGTCGTCCGCACCATCCCAGCTGGGTCAGCAGTCAAGTTCATCAAGGGCATTGTGAGCCGGTTTGGGGTCCCTAATCGCATCATCACTGACAACAGTTCAAAATTCACTAGCAATCTCTTCAGAACATATTGTGCTAACCTTGGGACGTAGATCTGCTACGCCTCCGTGGCACACCCCAGGAGCAACGGCCAAGCCGAACGCGCCAACGCGGGAAGTCCTGAGGGGACTCAAGACCAGGACCTTCAAGAAGAAGCTCAAGGCCCGTGGCAGGGGCTGGCACGACGAGCTCAAGTCCGTGTTGTGGTCCATCCGCACCACCGCCACCAGGCCGACAGGCAAAACCCCGTTCTTCCTCGTCTACGGAGCAGAAGCGGTTCTCCCACACGAGGTCAAGCATCGCTCTGCGCGGGTCCTAGCGTTTGATGAAATGCGGCAGGACGCCATGCGGGGGGTGGATCTCGTGCTGGGGGAGGAATGTCGTCGTGAAGCCTCCCTTCGAGCTGCAAGGTGCCAGCAGGCGCTGAAGTGGTACCACTACCGCAGCGTCCGCTCCAGGACGCTTGAGGTGGGTGACCTTGTCCTGAGGCGGGTGCTCTCCAGGGAAGGGCTGCACAAGCTCTCGCACATGTGGTAGGGCCCGTTTCCGGTCGCCCACGTCTCCAGGCCTGGCGTCGCGCGCCTGGAGATGTAGGACAGGGTCCCCATCCAGAACGCCTGGAACATCCATCACCTCAGGAAGTTCTACCCATGAAGCAAGGCCCGGTGCCTGTGAATCAAGGCCCAGTGCCTGTGAAGAATCTCCACTCGTGACACTCTCACGTAATTATGAGTGGGGTTTTACACGCCCCAGAGTCTCAGGAGTGCCGCCCACGGGCCTCGGGGGCTCCCTCCCACGACTAGTGGCAGCACTTAGCTCTGCGCTGGTGAGAAGACAAGAAGACTAGGCTAGGTGCCGGATGCGGCTTTTCATTTGCTTTCTTTAGTTGGCTTGCCTCTCTTTAATCAAATTCACTTTCTGGTGTCGCTTGCTGATCTTGTTCCTTTGATTTTGCCCCTGTTTCTGCCTTCGGTTCTTTGTTTGGCCTGTACCCTCTCTCGCGTCCCTCGCGAGGGGCTGAACAGGTGCCCCGGGGGCCCTCATGAGCGTTTTGTCTATTTTTGCAAGGAACCCTCGTTCGAGCTGCAAGCAGGCGCACCCCCTCGGTCTTTGCCCCTCGGGTACCGCGACAGGAGGTGCTGGGTCATAGTCATACGTAGGTGACACGCACTAGCCAGCAGGCTGCTACGACGTGGACCAGGTACAGATCTCTTAGAAAATTTTCGCAGTTCCTCCTCGTTAGGTACGGAGAAACGCGCGTCTTACGAATCGCGATCTACTTTAGGCACATCGAGTTAAGTCATTCTATGCGCATGCATAAATCATAATGTTGCAACACATCACAGGAATGATAAACACAACATAACAACCCGGAAATCATAGTTTGTTGCATGCCACCACGGGGCCCCATACTTGTCTTTCTCTAATGCAGGAAGGAAAGGAAGAACAAAACAAAAGCAGGACGTGGTCCTGCGGCAAGTCACGAGGACGGGCTCGCGACGTTCTCCTGAGCTCAGTCGGACCCCTCCTTGCGCTTCACCGGAGCGTGGCGACGAGCCGGCCCGCTGCCACCTTCGAAGCGGGCACGGCGGCGTGGCGGCTGGTCGTAGCCGCCGCTAGTAGAGCTGCCCCCGGAGGAAGAGTCGCTGTAGCTGGATAAGACATGGTCGGGCCTACCTCCCTCTTCGTCACGACCATTGCCAAAGGCCGAGAACCTCGTTGCCGTCGTTGTCCTCAGGGTAGCACCCGGCATAGCGACCATCTTCCGCGAACACCCTCACGAAGAGGGTCACATCGCCATCGTACTTGAAGTGGAGGGCACACCACCTGCCCAGCCCATGCGCGCGGGCGAATGTCTGCCAGTCGCGGGCTAGGACCACATTGCCTGCGGCGGAGATCTCCACCGCGACCCATGAAGCCCTGCTGCAGCAACCGTCCGCCTGCAGCTAGAGACCGCCCGAACCTGCACACGATAGTTCACCGACGAAGAACCGCAGGAGCTAAAGCCAGGTGCCAGCCGGGTTCTCCGACCACACGATGAACTCCAGCATCACCTCCGCCGAGTGGAAGCGCGGCCGGGGAGGTCACGCAACCACGGAACGCCTCACCTCCTCAACAGGGTTGCCGCGACCTAGGAGGCTGCCACCACGCGAAGAGGCGCCACCGCCGCTGCGAGGGGCCGCGGCGGGGGTCGCAGTGTGCTTGCGAGGGTGACCGCGCCCCCTCTTGGGCGGCAGCGAGCCAGGCCCCTCCTTGTGAGCTTTCCCCTTCTCTTTGACTAAGAGCCTCTTCACAGGCGCCATGGGCGTCGCTGCCGGTGGTGGAGCAAAGAAGAAGAAGAAGCGGGAGAGGCAGAGCAGAGACGGGTGGTGGGGGCTCCGCCCCCACTTCCCATTTATAGACAAGGGGAGGCCAACCGCCGGCCTCCATGATTTAAGGTAATAATGATCTTTTTCCTGCATGCAGCGAGGACCCGTCAAGTTGGGCAGTTGCCGAGGCTGTGTGGGGAAGCGGAGACGCCCACGTCCAATCAGTCGCCTAAGGTCGACCAAGCCCGCAGGCTATTTGGGCCCGCAAAGCTTCACACTTTCCCTTTGGCTTCGCCTCGAAGACAAGACCGAGCGCGCCTTGGGCCTGGGGGCTGTTGTCGGCGTTATGAGAACGAGGGTCCCCAGACTTGCTTGCGTGCGGCCCGCGGCGTGGCTCCTCCAGCGGCCCCGTACGGCCCATCTTCACCAGCAAACACCCAAGACCCTCACGAGGTGCCATGCCTCGCGAGGTGGGCAACGCAAGACCTCCTCAGGGACGGCCTCACCAGGCTGGCTTATGAGGGGCGGAGAGATCAAGGCAAGGTGAACATCGCGAGGTTCCAATGACGTAAGCCATGACGTTCAAGACCAGGCGGGCGCTAGGCGGGCGCCAGCAAGCGCAGTGTCCTCGCTTCCTCTTTGGTGCTAAGGAGGAAAGCATAGGCGAGGAGTTCCAATGCATCAAACAAAGCTTTCCATATCGGTGCAACAAGACCAAGACCAGCGGAACGGCAGGACGGAGGTCACCGTGGAGCCCAAGACGGCGTCACCACCAGAGCCTTTGGTAGGCGAAGACTACTTTTGTTAGGATAACTTGTACTAGTTGTCTCCCTTCGAATTTGGCCATTGTGGGATCCCTTCCCGCTCAATATTTGGGAAGAGGACCAAGGCCACTATAAATAGGATTAGCCACCATAGAAAGGGGACGGGGTCGAAGAGAGGATCCAAATCATCCTCAAACACACAAGATCACCAAGGACAAGACCACCTCTCCTCAGGATGTTGTTCTTCCCTTGTAACTGTTCATCCACAGACCAAGAGGCAATCCACCTCACCACAGTGGAGTAGGGTATTACACCACAACGGTGGCCCGAACCAGTATAAATCTTGTGTCTCGTGTTCTTTGGGTCCGTCAAAGCTAGACTGTGAGATCATTGAGTGTGCGAGCTAGAGAGGGGGAGATCTTCGTGCGCACCCCAGTGTTCGAACCACTAGGGTTTTGCCGGAACTCGAAATCCGACAAGTTCATCCTCGTGTTGCAAATGAGGTATAGATCGAGAAGATAATTGATAGCATCAATGCACCTGATCCCCTCACTCGTTCAAGAGCAACACAGCTAGAAAATTTCTCTGGGCACTTTACATTTGTCTCTATATCTGAACCCATGAAAGTTGTTGAAGCCTTCATGGAACCTGAATGGATTCAAGCTATGCAAGAAGAGCTTCAACTGTTTGAGCTGAACAATGTATGGGAACTGGTCAGGCGTCCTGATCCTCCCAAGCACAATATCATAGGCACAAAATGGATCTATCGCAATGGTCAAGTTGTCAGAAACAAGGCTCGTCTCATTGCTCAAGGATACACTCAAGTTGAAGGGATTGACTTCGATGAAACATTTGCTCTGGTGGCTAGGCTTGAAGCCATTCGCATACTAGTAGCCTATGCCAACCATCACAATATCCTCCTGTACCAAATGGATGTGAAGAGTGCCTTTCTCAATGGCAGGAATGAAGAAGAAGTGTTTGTTGCACAACCACCTGGCTTTGAAGATCCAAAATATCCTGATATGGTATAGAAGCTCAGCAAGGCACTGTATGGCCTCAAACAAGCCCCTCATACTTGGTATAACACACTCAAAGACTTCCTAAAGAGCAAAGGCTTCAAACCTAGTTCCCTGGATCCCACTCTCTTCACGAAGACATACGATGGTGAATTGTTTGTGTGCCAGATCTATGTGGATGACATTATCTTTGGTTGCACTGACAAAAGATACAGTGATGAGTTTGGGCGCATGATGCAAGTGCAGTATTAGATGTCCATGATGGGTGAGCTGAAGTTCTTCCTTGGTCTTCAAATCCATCAACAGAGCAATGTTATTTTCATATCTCAAGAGAAATACATCAAAGATTGCCTGAAGAAGTTTGGAATGCAAGACTGCAATGGATACACGACGCCAATGCCAACCAATAGTCATCTGGGTCCCGACGACAATGGTAAAGAGTTTGATCAAAAGAGTTTTTGCAGCGTCACATCAACTTTCCTGAAGCCAGTTCCTGTCTAACCAGCAAGAGGAAGCTATTTAAAGTCTTGAAGCCATTCAGCCTGAATCCAATGGCCACTAAAAAGTCTGTAAGGAAGGGCGGCAGGCAGCGCCGTGGAGGTACAACCAAGGATCAGCCTCCAGATCTATTTGCGTAATACAAGTCAGATCTTGAGGAGAGCTATGGCAAGCGCAAGACCCGAATCCAATGGACTCGAAGATATTGGGCAGAGCAATGGTTCATGTACAAATTTGTGACTACTGAATATGCTGAAAAGAACGCCATCAAGGGCCCCTGGGGAGATATTCTATACAGAAATCTGCAGCCCAAGTCCAAGCCCGAAGCCATTCCTCAAGGCTTCTATCCGTGCATGCTCCAAGGGCCACAACCTAGAAACATCGACCCATCATATTTGTTGTGGTGTCGTGACGACAATCTCTTCAAGGGCAACTACAGTTTGCAAAAGAGTCAGCAAAGAAGAACAAGAAGGACCTTGGACTCAATTTCGACGCTGGTCCGCCTGCTCCAAGGGCTGATGGCACCCGCAATGCCAATCCCAATGAAATCGGCCCCTTCTACAACCTCGAAGGCCTCATCACTCACTTGTTGTACAGGGGCCTATGGTGGATCACTCAGCTGACGATGTAGATTTTGATGAAGTGCCAGCTCCACCTCAGTCGCAGAAGCATAAGAAATCAAAGGCTTCAAAGCCCTCTGCTACACCGAAAGTTTCGCGTGCGAAGCCATTGGCAACTGCACCTCCTGAACAAAGTGTGCAATCAGGAGATCTCTCTCGTGTCTCCAAGAAGACGGAGAAGCCCAAGAAGAAGCCCATGAAGATTTCTGGGCATGAACTTACACCTACTGCCGTTCTGTGGAACGAAGATGAAACCATTGATTTGTCCAGCGATGAACAACTTGGTGATGATGCCTTTGAGCTGCTGATCAAGAGCAAGCAAGAGGCGGAGATATTCAGCGATCCACCCCTCTTTGATCTGGATATTCTGAAATACTTCATGGACGAATGGTTTGATGACCCGAGCCTCAGCATTGATGATCTTCAGCTGCCAGTTGACATCAGCGTCACCTTCCATGGAGCCATTGCTAATGAGTTGGCCTTGGCTCAGAAGATTTTCGAGCTGAAGAACAAAATTGATTTTTAGAAGGCATAGTTCAAGAAGCACATGGCAAAGCTCAGCATGGCAGATGTTCAAAGCTTCAAGAAGATGATGCATTTTCTCAAGGAACAGTTTCACAAGAAACATGAAGCAGCAAAAGGTTCAAAAGAGCGGATGAAATACTTCACAGAGAAATGTGTTCAAGCACACAATGAGGCAGAGAAGCGCAAGGCGCTGGGCCATCCTGGTATCTACCCCAGAATGGCTGCCAAACAAAAGAAGAAGTCTGTTGCTGTCGGAGTAATGGGCCATGGGTAGGCCAACCCGAGCCCCAGAACCTTTCAAGACATCGGGGCAGGCTGCGCCCCTCAAGACCCCAGGACGAAGAGCCGCCTTCAAGAAGCCAACGGCGGGATGGCCAACTGACCACTCACAGCCGAGTCCCAGGGACGACTTCAGGGAAAGCCGACTCCTGATTGGCGACTTCCAGAGAAGCCGTCTTTGGGGAGTCGGCCTGCGACTCCAACACCCCCCACGACCTCATCAAGTGGGACAGGGCAGGGGAGTGGCAACGATGAAGCCCGCCCCTGCCCCTTACCAAGGGCAGGCATGGCCACAGCACGCCGTACCCTGGAAGATCTCCGTGCGGCGTGGCACTGTTGCCATGCCGACCCTGACATCAGCACCGCAGGGCCGAATCCTGCACCCACGACGGCTTGTCTGTACGGCCTAGAGGCAGCGGGTCCCACCAGTTAGTGAGACCCTAGGAGACGGCAAGAGGACCGCCAGTCAAACCCGCCGGGAGTCGGCCCCTGGGAGTCGGCCGAGCCCTCCCCCGGGGCCCACGCGCCATTAATCAAGATGTGATGGGGAGTGGCAATAGTGATCGCCCGCCAGGCGGCGGGGCTGTTGCCACGACCTCATGATCAAGCCCGCGTCATCAGAAGCACGGCTACAGTAATCAGCAGCTGGCAAGACTCACCCGCGGCGGACGCGGCCTGTCGGCTCCGTACCAGGCCAGTCAGCGGGGCCCGCCAGCCGGCGGGCCCCAGCGGTCGGCAGAGAAGACGGAGGCCAGAGGCGCTGACGGCTGGGCCCGCGTCCAGCCGGATTACCATTGTACCCCTGGGGGGTAGGCCTATATAAACCCCCCAGGGCACCCATGCAAAGGGTTGGCACACATTAGCTCTAGACCAGATCATATAGAAGGGAGAGAGCTAGCCTTGCCCTCTCCTACCTCCAAGAAACAGCTCAAGGAGCCACTGTGTAAACACTTTGCCATAGTGATCATGCGGAGAACCCGCAGAGCAGCAGTAGGGGTATTATCTTCCCGGAGAGCCCTGAAGGTGGGTAAGATTCGCCGGCGTGCATGCCTTCGCCTCATCCCGTTTCCAGGCACCGGTGATGTTCTACTCGCCCCCACCATGATAAGCCATCCGTTGGCATATGTCGCACCAAACCCCCGACATTTGGCGCCCACCGTGGGGCCTGGTGCACCGTTGTCCGGAGACCTATTCAGGACGGGAACCCTTTTTCTCCCTGGCGAGCGCCGCCAGCCAGGCATGCCAGACGGAGTTTGCACCGGCGCGCTATGCGGCGTTGAGATCGCCTGCGCAGCCAGCTGCCTGGCCGAACTTGTCGGTGAGGTTCGCCTCTCCGACGAGCCTGCATCCAACGCAGGCACGGGCGGCTCCGAGAACCTCCTCGCGGGCCTCCTCGATCAACTCCATGTTTCCGGCGAGCCTGCCGTAGACTTGGAGTCTGTGGGCTCCACCGACCCAATGCTGGTCGACTCCGACACCGCGTCGCTCGACGCATTCCCCACTAATGTGGTGGTCTACGACAAACCCCTCCCTCGCGCGGAGAGCGACGGAAGCACCGTCACCGAGGTGCTAGTCATCAGTCATGACAAGCTCCCGACGGAGGAGCGCACGACTCACTCGGCGCGGCGCTACAAGACCTAACTGCGCCCATTCCGGAAGACGCTGACGCAGAGACGTTGGAGGTGCACCGCCTTCAGCTCGTTGAAGGCGCGAAGAAGCTGGCCAGCATGAGATGCTTGTCAGAAGCCTACCAGCGGGAGATGGATGGCGCCGGCGGTGGCTCGCCGGCCCCAGCGGGGCCCAGCCGCCTTGGCGTGGTCCAGCAGCGTGACGTAGCCATCGCCAACCTATTTGGGGCAAGCCGCCCTGTGTACGCTACACCAGCAGAGAACATCCGAGCCGCCCTGGCAGCGGCGGATGAGCTGGACAATTTCGAGGGCGAAGAACGCCACCTCATGATGGAGCGAGTCCAGCGGCTCCTCGACGCGGCCGCCATGCAGAACGAGGCCGGCTGCCGCACGAAGGCGCCGCAGCGGCCAAACGACGACCTTCACCGAGATCAAGGCGCGACATCTCGGACGCCGACTGGCGGCGCCCGAGGAAGAAGAGACAAGGAGCCGGCTGTCAGCCACAGTCGGACTCGCATTACCATAGAGCGCGACCAAGACGGCCGCCCGAGAGCAGTGGAACGACGGGACGACTGTCTGCCTCCCCTCCCCGCACGGAGAGGCGAGTCTCCCCGCCGCCTGTTGACCATCCGACTCTCGGCGACCGCCTTGGCTGCCGAGAGGGAGTTGGAGAGAATGACGCCCGCCACCGGATCGACCGACTTCACCGATCCTTAGCACTGGGAGAAGAAGACGAGCTGGGTCCGCCTTGTTTCGGGCCCCACATTCAGGACGAGCCCTTTCCCAGAGGGTTCACGCTCCCAGGAGACACGCCCAAGTATACCGGCTCCGTGAAGCCGGAAGACTGGCTAGTCGATACTCCATGGCTGTCAGCATAGCAAACGGCAACAAGCGTGTCGCCGTAAAGTACGTTCTGCTCATGCCCTAGGGCATGGCCCGGACATGGCTGAACAGCCTAAAGCCCCACAGCATCAACAGCTGGGTCGACTTCACCGAAGCATTCGTCCGCAACTTCACCAGCACGTACAAGCGTCCTCCCAAGCCTCGTCAGCTCTCCTTGTGCGTGCAAGGCCCCGACGAGTTGACTCGCGATGACCTCACGTGTTGGGCCGAGCTTCGGAACTCCTGTGAGGGCATGCACGAGGTGCAGGCCATCGAGTACTTCACAGCCGGGTGCAGAGAAGGCACCCTCGTCAAGCACAAGCTCCTCTACGACGAGCCAGAAACCCTCGACGAGCTGCTGATCATAGCGGACAAGTACGCCACGGCCGACTCCTCCATGAAGGCAGAGATTCAAATCAGCACAACTGGCAAAGTGGCCCCTTAAGCTCCAAGAACTCCGGCGGCAGACGCCAGCCGGCGACAATAGCAGGGCGACCACAAGCGCAAGGCCCCGCAGCCGGGTTCCAGCAGCCGGCAGGTCGCGACCGTTGAACCCCAGCAGCCGGATGAGCAGCCTCCGCCCAAGCGACAGAAAGGCGGCAAGCCAAACTGGTTGCCGGCCTTCTCCTACGAACAGACCCTGGATGGACCTTGCAAGTTCCATAGCGGCGTGAAGCCGTCGATTCACACCACCCGGAAGTGCCATTGGCTCACCAAGATCGCCAAGGGAGACGTCCTCCTGCCTCCCCCGCCTGCTGGGCAGCCGCCTCCGCCTCCGCCCCAGCAGCCAGCTGTCAGTCCAGTTGGCGCAGTACAAGATGAATACCCTGAAGAGCACAGAGCCAACATGGTGTTCACCAGTGTGGCTGATGATTGACGCATCAGGCGGCTGCAGCGACAAGAGGTGAATGCAGTAGCATCGGAGACGCTAGAGTTCATGCACTGGTCCGAGAAGCCCATCAGCTGGAGCAGGGCTGACCACCCAGAAGTGATGCTGAGTCCAGGCTCCTATGCCTTGGTCCTGGACGCCACCTTTGCTACGGACAGACGAGCCGCACGTTTCTCGCGAGTTCTGATAGACGGAGGCAGCAGCATCAATATCCTATACAAGGACACCATGGAGAAGTTAGGAATCAAGCAAAGACAGCTCCAGAACAGCCGGACTGTGTTCCACGACATTGTTCCTGGGCTTTCCTGCTCACCCATTGGCAAGATCCTGATGGACGTCCTCTTTGGGACAAAGATCACTTCCGCAGAGAGTCTGTTTTGTTTGAGGTGGTGGACCTTGAGAGCCCATACCATGCGCTACTTGGCCGACCCGCCTTGTCCAAGTTCATGGCGGTCCCCCACTACGCCTACCTCAAGACGAAGATGCCCAGTTCAGGGGAATTCTGACTGTGGCCGGCGACTACCAGAAGTCGTCTGCTTGCGTGGCTGAGAGTAGTCGGTTGGCCGAGTCCCTGGTAATCGCGGCCGAGAAGCGGCTCCTTGAGCGAGTTGTGGCGATGGCCGGCAAGCAGCCATAGGTATCGCCCAACCCGAAGGATTCGGAGGCTGAAGGTTCGTTCAAACCGGCCAAATAGACAAAGAAGATACCCTTGGATCCGGAGCACCCAGAGAGGTAAGCCGTCTTAGGTGCAAACCTCGACAGCAAATAGGAAGGCGAGCTCGTCGATTTCCTCCGTGAGAATCGGGACATCTTCGCATGGTCCCCCAAAGACATGCCAGGTGTATCGACGGAATTCGTCGAGCACAAGTTACATGTCCGATCTGAGGCAAAGCCGGTCAGGCAGCCCCTGCACCGCCTATCAGAAGAGAAGAGAAGAGTTGTCGGAGAAGAGATAGCCTGACTCCTAGCAGCCAGCTTCATTATGGAAGTGTTCTTTCCAGAATGGCTAGCAAATCCGGTCCTGGTACTGAAGAAGAACAAGCAGTGGAAAATGTGTATTGACTACACGAGCCTCAACAAGGCCTGCCCCAAGGACCCATTTGCTCTACCAAGAATCGATCAGGTGATAGACTCCACAGCCGGATGCAAGCTGTTGAGTTTTTCGGATGCATACTCAGGATATCACCAGATCAAGCTGAACCTGGCTGACAGACTGAAGACCGCCTTCATCACCCCGTTTGGAGCCTTCTGCTACCTCACCATGATGTTCGGCTTAAGGAATGCCGGCGCCACCTTTCAGCGTTGCATGCAGAAGTGTCTCCTTAAGAAGCTCGGCAGGAACACCCATGTCTACGTGGACGACGTGGTGGTGAAGACGGAAAAGCGTGGAACACTGCTGGAAGACCTCAAGGAGACCTTTGAGAACCTGCGCCGATTCCAGATCAAGCTCAACCCCGAGAAGTATGTCTTCGAAGTACCAGCCGGCCAGCTCCTTGGCTTCCTGGTCTCTGAACGCGGCATAGAATGCAACCCAATAAAGATCAAGGCCATTGAGAGAATGGAGGTACCCAGCCGACTGCTGGATGTGCAAAGGTTCACCGGCTGCTTGGCGTCCATCAGCCGATTCATCAGTCGGCTGGGCGAGAAAGCTCTCCCCTTATACCAACTCATGAAGAAGACCACTTTTTTCGAGTGGAACCATAAGGCAGACGAAGCTTTTCTCTAGTTGAAGAAGATGCTGACTACTCCACCCGTCCTGGCGGCTTCGACCCCCAAGGAACCTATGCTCCTGTACATCGCCGCCACCAGCCGGGTGGTCAGCAAGGTCATTGTAGTGGAACGCAAGGAGGAAGGCAAGGCACTACCTCTCCAGAGACCGGTATATTACCTGAGCGAAGTACTGTCGACCTCCAAGCAGAACTACCCCCACTACCAAAAGATGTGCTATGGTGTACACTTTACTGCCAAGAAATTGAAGCCTTACTTTCAAGAGCATCCAATCATGGTGTTCTGCATGGCCCCACTTGCCGAGATCATTGGTAGCCGAGATGCTTCTGGCCGAGTGGCCAAGTGGGCCATAGAGCTGGCTCCCTACACCATCCACTACCAGCCCCGCACCGCTATCAAGTCACAAGCACTGGCCGACTTCCTCGTCGACTGGGCCGAGACCCAGTACCTACCTCCAGCGCCTGACTCCACCCATTGGCGGATGCATTTTGATGGCTCCAAGATGCGCACCGACTTGGGAGCCGGCGTCATCCTCACCTCTCCTAGGCGACAAGCTCAAATACGCACTACAAATCCATTTGCTGCCTCCAACAACGTCGCTGAGTACGAGGCGCTCATTCACGGGCTCCGGCTTGCCAAAGAACTTGGCATCCACCGGATCTTGTGTTATGGCGACTCGGACTTAGTGGTCCAGCAATCGTCTGGTGACTGGGACGCGAAAGATGCAAACATGGCGAGTTACCGTTTCCTCGTGCAGCAACTCAGCGGGTATTTCGAAGGGTGCGAGTTCCTCCATGTGCCAAGAAACGACAATGACCAAGCAGATGCCTTGGCACGAATCGGCTCTACCCGCCAAGCAATACCATCTGGCGTCGCCCTTCAACGCCTCCTCAAGCCGTCTATCAAGCCTTCACCAGAATCAGACTTGTGCCGGCTCCTCCCGAAGATGTCAGATCCGACTCCAGAGCCCCGGCAGTCGGTACGGGGATTTTGGCGGATGACTCCAAAGCCGCCACAGTCGAACCCGGCCCGGGGACTGCGGCGGCGGACTCGAAGACTCCAGAACTCGGCCCAAGGGCCGCGCCAGTCGGCCTGGGGACTTCATTAACCCAGCAAGCGGTTGTTGACTCCAACCCGCCACCTCCCAGCCCAACCGCCCTCATCCAAGTTGCAGTTCTGGCAGTCAAAGAAATAGCAGCACCCTCATGGGCCCAGCCCATCCTCAAATTCCTGGTGAGCAAAGAGCTGCCGACTGATGAGACCTCAGCTCGGCAAGTACAACGCCGGGCGGCAGCCTACACCATAGTCAACAGAGAGCTGGTCAGGCGCAGCGTCACTGGTGTCTACCAGCGCTGCGTAGAGCCAGAGCAAGGCCAAGCGATTCTCAAAGACATCCATCAAGGCGAGTGCGGCCACCTTGCGGCTTCAAGAGCAGTCGTCGCCAAAGCTTTTCGACTCGGTTTCTTCTAGCCAACTTCCTTGGAAGAGGCGAAGGAGTTGGTCCAAAAATGCAAAGGGTGCCAGAAGTTCAGCTCCAAGCCGCACCAGCCTGCTTCTGCACTCAAGACCATCCCCATTGCCTGGCCTTTCATAGTTTGGGGTCTAGACATGGTGGGACCATTCAAGATAGCACGAGGTGGCTTAACTCACTTACTTGTTGCAGTGGACAAGTTCACCAAGTGGATAGAAGTGAAGCCAATCAAGAAGCTGAATGGTCCGACTACCGTGACTTTCATCGCCGATATCACAATTCGGTACGGCATACCACACAGCATCGTCACCGACAACGGCACAAATTTCGCCAAAGGCGCCTTGGCCCGTTTTTGCGCAACACAGGGCATCCGACTGGACCTAGCATCCGTCACCCATCCACAGTCAAACGGCCAGGTGGAGCGAGCAAACGGCCTCATCCTGTCTGGCATCAAACCCCGGCTGATCGAGCCTCTAGAGCGCTCGGCTGGCTGCTGGCTCGACGAGCTACCAGCCTTCCTCTGGAGTCTGCGCACGACTTCAAACAAGTCAACCGGCTTCACGCCTTTCTTCCTTGTCTATAGTGCCGAAGTCGTCATCCCAATGGACATAGAGTTCGACTCCCCATGAGTCACCATGTACACCGAGGAGGAAGCAGAAGAAGTACGACAAGACGGCGTCGACCTGCTGGAAGAGGGCCGGCTGTTGGCACTCAGCCGGTCCAGCATCTACCAGCAGAGCCTGCGCTGATACCACAACAGGAAGGTCAGGCCAAGATCTTTCCAAGAAGGCGACCTTGTGCTTCGGCTGATCCAGCGAACAGCCAGCCAGCACAAGCTGTCGGCGCCTTGGGAAGGACCTTTCATCATCAGCAAAGTACTGGGCAACGACTCCTACTACCTGATTGACGCCCAGAAGCCCCGAGCACGCAAAAGGGACGACTCCGGCAAGGAAACAGACGGCCATGGAATGCAAATCTCCTTCAAAGATTTTACAGTTGATGCAGTATGTACCACGCTACCTTTTGTATTAAAGTACCAAGACTTCGGGGCCCCCGAGACGAGCTCGCGGACTACCCTCTTTTGTCTGTATGATAAAAATTATGCCTGCAAGTATGTTACTCCTTTTTTATGCCGTCTGGCACCGGGCTCGACAAGTCGGCCCGGGGACTTGCCACCTTGCACTATGAAATGCTTCCTGCAGTCGGACAAGTAGTGTGTAAACGCCTAAACCGTCTCCTGACAGAAGCCGCAGCTCGCAGAGCGACTGTATGGTGGGCATTCACATGAAAAATGGCTAAGGACTCAAAGCATAAAAAATAGCTCAAGACGGCTTCCAGCCTTTTTGCAAACCAACTCTCGAGTAGTCGGATTGCCGCCTCCTATGTAACTTGCTCAAAAACTCTTAAAAACGGCTAAGTACTTGCCTTCCCAAAGTAGCCAAGCATTTGATCTAGCGGCAGTCCGCAGAGCGACTGTCCGATTGGCAAGGTAGGCAACTAAGAGAAAGCAGCAAAGGAAAAAAGCCAAAAGAGCAATGAGCAAGAAAAGATAGAACTCAGATAAATATATTTACATAGCATAGGCCCTTGGCCGAATCTTCAAGCAGAAGTTCAAAATACACCCCGCGGGTGGAATTGTGCGAATTAACAAGTTCTTCAAAGACTACTGAAGAAGATAAAATAAAGATAAAGCGGCAGCTTAGGAAGCAGCAGACGGATTCGGAGGGTCGGAGGAGGCGCCAGCGTCAGGCGTCGGGGCGGCCGGTTGGGTAGTCTCGGCTTGATCGCCCCCGGCGGCAGTCAACTCGGTCGCACGCGGTTCGTTGCTGGAGGCGCGGTCGGGCTGAGGCTGGCCGTCTGCTCCGTCTTCTGGTGCATCCGCCTCGCCTCCGTCCTCCGCCTCGCCCTCTTCCTCGATGCTGGAGCCAATCACCTCCGTCGAGTCCTCGCCGTAGTCTGGGTTCATCCCAAACCACTCCGGCGGTACCTCCTCGCCGTCTTCAGACCGCTCGGGGACGAAGATGTTGGTGTCGGTGTACACGGCGATCGCCGCAGCATGCTTGACGAGAGCGTCTTCCGCAGCTGCTAGCTCTGGCTGGGCCTCCGACCAAAGCGTGGCCAGCCGGTCTAGATCCAGCCCCGGATACCATGCCTTGATGAACTCCAAGGCCCGGCGCGCTGAAGCTCGGGCCGAAGAGCCCTTCCAGGCCTCAAGACGACCAGTTGCGACCTCTAGCCAGTCGGCCGTCAGGCTGGGGGTGCGCGGAGCCTGCATGTCCGGCCACAGGGTGGCAATCGCCTGGGCACCAACATGCTGAAGCCGGCGCAGCATCCGGTGAGCCGGCCGAAGGCGAGCCTCGATGCTCAGGATGTGCACATCAAGAGTTCGGGGGGCGTCGGCGGCAATCTCTGCGCCCTCCGCCCTCCGACCTTCTCGGTCAGCCTTGATGGCTTGGATGGCGGCCTGTGAGTGCCCAGGAAAGAAGTCTGCAAAGACAGGAAGAAACAAAGAAGCAAGTCAAAAACCAGGAGTCGGCACGACTTAAATCAGTAGCTCGAAGAAAGAAAGTAAAGAAACTCACCATCAACGATGTCTTCAATCTCATGGAAGCCGGAGGCCAGCATCGCCTCCTTGTCAGACCAGGAGGAGCGCTCGCTCGCGAACTCGGCCAGGAGGGCGGTTTCCGTCTCCTCTGCCTCCCTCTGCATCTTCACAAGCAGCTCCTTCTGCTCTGCCAATTGAGTGGCCAGCAGATCACGCTCCGTGGCGAGCTTGCAGCACTCCTCCTCTTTGACGCGCAAAGCAGAGTTGGCGTCGCTCAGCTGCTGTTGAAGAGCAGCATTGGCTCCTGAAAAGAAGGAAGAAAGAAGGCGTTAAGTCATCAGGTAAAGAAGGTTGCCGGGGAGATCCGGCCCGACTGCTCAGCAGTCGGCCCGAATCTCGGGGACTACAGCCCGCGGGTGCACTAGCGCGCCCCCGCAAAGAAGGAAAAGGACTTACTCTGGCTCTCCGACAAATCGGCAATCCGCTTGCCCAGCTCTTCAACGTTACGGTTGAAGGCAGTGACACGGAGGTTGTGGTAATCATGCGTCAAGCGTTTCAGACAAAAAGTTAATACCCAGACTTCATCAATTGGAGTTTCGGGCCGCCTGCTTAGCAGCCAGCCCGAAACTCGGGGACTACACCCAGTGGGTGCGCTGGCGCGCCCCATAGAGAGGAACAAGAAAACAAAGACCAAAGGAAAAAACATACCCGGACGGCTGCCCGCGATGCCAGGAACGCCTTGGTGCAACTCTGGAGAGCATCTCCCTCAGCGCGAAGCTTCGCCGGGACGTCCAAGAGCGACTGGTTCAGCGGCCCTGTGCCGCCTCCTCGCGCCCACCCAATGGGCGCGGTGCTTGTCGCTTCAGCGTCTGGGATCGCCGAGCTGGCGGTGCCGACTTCCAGGGGGCAGGGTGCCGAAGTCGCCTTCTCCAGACGGCGGCACGTTGGCGAGCCGACTTGGAGGAGCAGCCTCGCCACGGCCTCGTCTTCGGTCGGCGGCACTGGAGGATCCGCTGGCTGCTCGTTTTGGAAAAGGCCCGGAGCCTGTGAAGAAGGCGAATGCCTATGAAGCTGTCGCGTTTTGGAAAAGGCCCAGAGCCTGTGAAGAAGGCGAATGGCTGTGAAGCTATCGCATTTTGGAAAAGGCCCGGAGCCTGTGAAGAAGGCGAATGCCTGTGAAGCCGTCGCGTTTTGGAAAAGGCCCGGAGCCTATAAAGAAGGTGAACGCCTGTGAAGCTCGCCGCCCATGACACTCTCACGTAATAATGAGTTGGGGATGTACACGCCCCGGAGTCTCAGGAGCGCCGGCCTCAGGCCCTGGGGCTCCCTCCCACGCCCAGTGGGAGCACTTAGCTCCGTGCTGGTGAGAAGACGTCAAAGACTAGATTAGGTGCCGGATGCGGCTTTTCATTTGCTTTCCGCAGTTGGCTCGTTCCTTCTCATTCGAAGTTTTATTGAAGTTGTTGCCATCTTTGGCTTGTGGTTCTTCGACTTTTCACTCTCCTGCCTTGATTTCTCTTATGCAAGGCCTCGCGAGGGGGGGCAGCCGAGCGTCCTCGCGAGTGTTCCTATCCTAGTCGTTCAAAGGGTTCGCGACCTGGGCCCATTACAGGAGCACCCCTCCAGTCCGTGCCCCACGGGCACCGCGACACGAACACAGGGCCTGGGTCGGTCGCCCCCCCCCCACGGCTGGGGCTGGGAACTATCCACGCGCGGGCACGTAGCTGGAAGGTACGATAACAAAAGCAAAACGATGATTAACAGCAATAACCCAAACACGCCCCCGCGGGGCTCCACACTACTGTCTTTTTACGCAGGAAAAAGGAAAGGAAAGAACAAATCAGGCGCAGCTCGCCTCACACCGGCCCGCAGGGAAGACCTGAGCTGCCTCCAGGGCCCAGGCAGACTCCCTCTCGCGCTTCACCAGGGCGCGACGGCGGGCGGACACGCTACCACCTCCCAAGCAGATACGACGGCGTGGAGGCTGACCGCGGCCACCGCTAGAAGAGTCGACGCCAGAAGAAGAACCGGAGAAGCTTGGGGAACCCTAAGCGCCGCTAGCCACGCGAGCGCTGCCCTCTCCATCATCGCCGGAGCTGGGTTCCCGGCCGCGGTCGTCGCCCTCGGGGCAGCACCCTGCGCGGCGACCATCTTCCCCAAACACCCTCAAGTAGAGGATGGCATCACCGTCGAACTTGAAGTGCAGGGTGCACTGACGGCTCAGGCCACGCGCGCGGGCAAACGTCTGCCAACCGCGGGCCAAAGCCAGCCTCCCGGCTGCGGAGACCTCCTGTGAAGCCCATGGGGCCCGGCTGCAGCAACCGTCGGCCTGAAGCCAGAGGCCTCCCGGGGCGCCGGCCGGGAGCTCGCCGAGGACGAAACAAGGAAGTGGAAGACGGGTGCTAGTCGGCTCCGCCGACCACACGACGAACTCCGGCAGCACCTCAGCAGCGCGAAAGCGCGGCCTAGGGGACGCGCAACCGGAGCGCGCCCCCCGGCCACAGCAATCCGCCCGTCGCTGTGCTGGAAATCGTCTCCACGGCCACGGGGAGCTGCCGTGGTGGCCACAGGATGTTTGCGAGGGCGCCCTTGGTCGCGCTTGGGTGGGGGAGAGGTAGGCTCAACCTGGCGAGCCTTCCCCTTCTCTGCGGCCAAGAACCTCCTCGACGGGGCCATGAAGAAGAAGCAGAAGCAAGGGGGGGATGAACCGGAAGGGCACGCGCCGATCCGTACTTATAACTGGCGAGGGCCAACCGACGGCCCCCATGATCGCAGGTAATTATGACCCGCTCTGCATGCAGGGACTTGTCCAATCCATGCAGTTGCCGAGGCGCCATGGGGAAGTGGAGACGCCCACGTCCAATCAACCGCCATGCGGCACCCAAGACCGCAGGCTATTAGGGCCCGCGGCGCTTCGCTCTTGCCCTTTCGCCTCCCTGCACGGCCAAGCCCGGGCGTGCCTTGGGCCCGGGGGCTACTGTCGGCGTTCTGGGAACGGGGGTCCCCAGACTTCCCTGCCTGCGGCCTGCGACGTGGCTCAAAGGGGGGGCCAGCACGGCCCATCTTCATCAACACAGACCCAAGACCCTCGCGAGGGGCCAAGCCTCGCGGGGCGGACGACATGGAGCTTCCTCAGGCACGGCCTCGTCAGGCTGGCTCGCGAGGAGGCGGAGAGATCAAGGTGGGGTACCTCATGAGGTGCCCGTGATGCAAGCCATGACGACCAGGGGCGCTAGGCGGGTGCCAGCCCGCGCGGTGTCCTCCTTTCCCCTTTGGTGCAAAGGGGGCAAGCGCAGCCGCGGAGTACTGAGGCATCAGGCAAGGGTTGCCATTTCGGTGCAACAAGACCAAGACCAGGAGGACTGCAAGATGGAGGTCATTGTGGAGCCCAAGACAGCGTCACCACAAGAGCTTTGTGCAGGCGAAGACTACTTTTGTCAGGATAGCTGGTACTAGCTGTCCCCCTTCAAATTAGCCCACCATTGTTGGCTCCCTTCCTGCTTGATATTTGGGAAGAGGACCAGGGCCTCTATAAATAGGACCAGCCACCCACGAGAGGTAAAAGAGGACAACCGAGAAGAGAGAGAGAGAGAGAGGGAGAAGGGTGACTGAAATCCTCCCAGCAGTTCATCGCCCCAGCCAAGAACAGACCCTCGCGAGGCTGTTCTTCCTTGTATTGTTCATCACCATCAGCCCAAGAGGCAACCCACCACACCACACACTGGAGTAGGGTATTACACCACAACGGTGGCCCGAACCAGTATAAACCATGTGTCTCTTGTGTTGTTCCTTCCATAGCTTAGATCTTAGCATGGCGGAGGGGTGCAGGTAGGTAGGAGGCGAAATCTCTGCACGCACCCCAGTGTTCGAACCTCAAGGGTCTGCCGGAACCCGAAATCCGACACCAGGGGAGCTGAAGCTGATGCCAGGAAGCGCAATCACAAGGATGCTTCTGATGATGCGCCATCCAAGAAGAAGAAGACTAAGTCTTCAAAGAAAGAGAGTATTGCTGCTGCTGCCTCTGAGCCCCTTGTGGTTGAGCCAATTCCTGTTGCCCGTCATGTCTCAACAAGCCAAGAGCGTCGTCTACTGATTCACGAGCCTGCTTCCACAAAGGCCCCTGAAGATGAAGAAGTACCAGCTGTTTACCCCACCACAGCTGAAGACATTGGTCGTAAAGACAATGTAGATGATGATGAAGTCCTTCCTCAAATAGAGCATCAACCGGTATCATCGCCTGTTCTCACGAACAACGAACTCATCAGCATTGGACGTCCTTTGACGCCAATTGCTCAGAATGATTCGTGGGCTGATCACCCCCAACAAGACACCCCCATCCAAGATGAAACTCCCAGAACTCCAACCCCTCAAGTCACCACTCCGGTGCTTGATGACGACTACATGGTGTAGACCACTTCATCCCCACAGGTGTCGCCCGCATACCGCAGGCTTCGCAAAGGCCCTAGGCCTCAGGTCACCATGTCGAGCATTCCAGAAGGAGAAGTGCAACAAAGCTCGGTCGCACGTGAAGTGTTTCCTGAAGCCAATCCTACTGCGAATGTCTCTAAGTCCGAAGCAAAAGCTGCTGAAGACATTCCGGCTGCATCAGTCGATGACAATCAAGAACCACAGGAAGAAAAAGAGAGAGTTGCCACACCCCCTGTTAGTCAATAAGGTCTTCTCGAGGAGAACATGTCTATGCCCGACCCTCCTACTACTGAAGCGGAGGTTGGAAACATTGAGGCGGCCACAAACAACACTGCTGAAGCCAATGACATTGTCATGGCTGAAGACAATGTGGCGCCTGAAGCTAATGTTGCGCCTGAAGCAAGTGAGCAACCTGAAGCCACAATCAATGCCGAAGCTGCTGTTCCACCCCAAGGCCTCACACTATTGAACATGCACTTGATCGCAGCCAACTTGTCACTGTCCGATGGCCTGTTCTGGTTCCTCCCACTGCTCCCGGACCACAATACGAATACCATGTGGAGCACAGGCCTCAAGTCTAGACAGCCAAAGCCCAGACTGCCAAGGTTTCCCAGTGCTGCAACATCGCTAGGCTCGTTCAGTGTAAATAGCTTCAGGGACACATTCTTTCATAGTGCCAAGAACCCTTACTCGAAGCCAAAGATCTCATCTGATTGCTTCTCGAGCTATCAGCAGTGCAGTTATTACTCATGTGTATTGTACAATCAAGAGCGAATCTTTCCTCACATGCATCTGGAGTGTGAAGCCATTGCTGGATTGCCCTACTTGGAAGAAGCTCTAGACTATTTCAGAGATGTTGGCCTTCTACAGTTCGTCACTAACAAGGAGCATTGGAACGAAGAGCTTCTGCTGTAGTTCTATGCTACTTTTCACATTTGTCGCTACAACAGGGATCCGAAGACTTGGGTCCTTGAGTGGATGACAGGCGATGTTCATCATGAAGCCAAATCTCAAGATATCATCGAGCTCACTTCCCTGCCCACTCCAGGTGAGTTCTATGAACCTGGTTCTCAACTACACAAGAATGCTCTGGAGAGTATATTTCAGAAGCCTGAGCCAAACATGAGTCAGACGCCATTGCCTTAAGATGTTGAATATCCCAAGGAATTCTTTGTTGAAGACCTCGAGTATCTGCCCCATACCATTTATCACATTGTGAGACGAACTCTATGGCCAGTAAAGGGACATTCACCTGCAACCACACTTGAAGGCACCAGGTGACTTTGGTGTTCTATATTCTCAATGGAATCAGCTTCAATGCTCAAGATTTCTTCATCGGGAAATTTGCTGCATCTGGAATTGATCTATTTGGCTTGATGTTTTATGCTCCATCGGTGATGCGCCTGATGAAACTGCATTCATATGTCAACTATCAGCACTCAGCGCGCAACCATCTTGTCATCTTGCCTGAGGTTGATATGTCTGTCGAAGCCATCTACCCTGAGCCTGCCAAGCAGCCACTTTATAATGTTGATCGCCAACGCTTCACACGACCAATTGAGGGAATCCTTGCTGCTACTCGAGTCTATCCTCTGGCTGGAAATATGCATGCACCTCATCATGCTCAAACTGAAGCCACTAAAAGCACCATTGCTCAAAGGCCTCGGAAGCAATCTCGTGTACTCAATGACTGAGAGCTTCTTGTGGCCTTACATCAGAAACAGGACAGACACCATGACTGGATAAAGCGTCAGATGCAGAGCCTCTCGGTGCCTATTAATCGCATTTGCAATCTTGCCACCAAGAACGCATTCGTAGCGCATGAAGCCTGTCGGCGGTCTTGGAAGAGTCTCACACTGCTATGCCCTGAAGAGGATCTTCGCGACGATGGCTTCACCGAGCGCTTCAAATTAGATTCCACGCCTCCCCAGAATGTCGTCTTGCATTGAACTCCTTCCATAGAAGACCCAGAGTACTCATCTTTGGCTGCAACTGTTGTTTCGAGAGTCGTCGATGAAGAAGACGATGCCACTTCGCCAACCATGGCTTCGCCGCGACTCGACACTGCACCATGCCCCTCTGCATCACCAAACTCCAACGTCGACCCTGCACCTACATCTACTCCTGATGGGAACGAGTAGATGCTCTATGTCTTCAAACCTTTTTGGTCATTACTAACAAAAGGGGGAGAAGCATATGAGTTGGTAGTCTTCAAGCAGGTCCATATGGGTGGTTTCTATAATTTTTTGCCAAGTGGTTACAACTCTCGTTTTTTATACAGTTGGTTCTTTGGGTTGTAACACTTAAACTTGATGGTCATCTGCTATGTTTCCTGCTACTCTGTGATGCGATGATAAATTCCGCATGAAGTCATTCCGTAGACGTCCATTTTTCATTATGCATGTCATTATCTTCACTGCATCTGTACATGCATGATGAATTGTCTTCATAGGTTGAAGAGGATCTCCACAAGTAAAACATGCCATCTGCATTTGCATTCCAGAGCAAACAACTTATATGCACATCTTTAGGGAGATCCTTCTTGCTACTTATGAAGACAATGTCTGAAATCCTTAAACTTTCACATACTTTTATCCCCGTTGAAAATTTCAACCAGTTTGTCATCAATCACCAAAAAGGGGGAGATTGTAAGTGCATCTAGTGCCACCCCTAGTTGGTTTTGGAGTATTGACGACAAACTTGGTTGAGGTACTAATGTGTTTGTGAGAATTGCAGGATAACATAGGTAGTAGTCCCTCATTGATTCGGTTTACCTACCAGAGATGACCCCTAAAAATGTGTGAAGACATTGAAGACAATGGTGGTCTGTGAAGATATTCACAACGAAGATTATGGCTCGAGAAGACATTCATGTGAAGACTATGGAGTGCGAAGACATAGTTGTTTCATCGTTTCCTTTTCCTATTTGTTGAGTCATAGGAACCACCACACTGTTAAGTGGGGTCCAAGTGAACAAAGTCAGAGTGACTGAAGCGATGCTCAACCAAATCCTATGTTTTTGTGTGAAGACAATGAGAGAAAATCTTGTCCAGAGCTGGATGAGTCAGCTTTACTTGTAGCCCAAGTCAAGCTGCCACGTGTGTTTGAAATCTGACCGATAGACACGTGTCAGTTCCTTAGTGACCGAGGGTCATTTCGGAAAAATCAGGTCGGGTTGCCTCCTGGCTATGAATTGCCCACCCCTACACCATAAATTGGTGGCTGCTCAGAGTTAGTGCGCAGATTTTGTCGTTTGAGAGCAACCCACCTCCGAAGCATTTGAGAGACAAATCCTTGCGAGGACAAAGCCCTAAACACCCAGAGCCAAAGAGTGTTAGGCATCACTGAAGTGTTTCAGTCTGCGTGACCTGAAGACTTATTACACTTGAGGACTATGAATCCTCCAGCCGGTTAGGCATCACGTTCTGAGCATCCAAGAGTCATTGTGGATTGCCGGTGAATGAATTCTATGAAGGTTTGGAAGTCTCCCTTGAAGACTTATCAGAGTGATTGGGCGAGGACTATGTGTCCTTAGCTCAAGGGGAACAAGGTGAAGACGTGGTCTTCTGAGTTGAATCTCAGCCTCCCTAACCAGACGTACAGTTGTCACAGCAACTGGAACTGGTCCATCAAATCCTTGTCCTCACCAAGAAACTGGTTCTATCCTTTACCTCTCTTTACATACAGTTTGTCTTCGTGAAGCCATTGCCTGCTTGCATGATCTGATTCACTTCATTGTGTGAAGATTGTTGTTTGGCTTCATACTATCTTCCATCCTGATCCATACTACCTAGCTGCTGATAGTCTTCGTGCTTTCACTTCATTGCATACTTAACTATGGCTTGTCTAGTGTAGTCTACTTTCCACTGCATATCAATAGGTTCATTTCTACTGTTTGTCTTCAAAGCCCCCGTGTTTTGAAGACTTTCATAAAAATTGCCTATTCACCCCCCTCTAGTCGATAGCTAGCACTTTCAAGAGGATTTTGAGAAGTCGCTGTAATATATTAGCTTGATGCCGGATAAGTCCCAGATGGTACCTATTGTTGTGTGAAGACACGTTTGCCTATAGTTGGGTCAAGCCGAACACTGAGCACTTTGAATTTTCTGCATTGAATAGGCAATGCAGTAGCCCCCGAGACATTGGTCGGGTGGCAACACTAGATCAGGGGATCAATGTGCCCCTTTAATATTAGTAAATGATAAGCCCAAAGCCCAGTAGTCCCCGAGCCTTAATGTGGGCATGGGTGGCCGAATTAAGGATCGATATCCGGAGTAAAGTCACAAATTATGTGTAATGATTCTATGTATCCACGTACTCTACATTATTAATGCTCGGATCCGCATTGTACGAAACTTTTTGACCGACCATCGGCTTCAACCTCCTCGACCAGTAGCCGGGGAGTGTTTGTCGCACTTTATAAAGTCTTTATGAGGGCAAAGATTTATGACAAACAAGGTATGGTTTTATAAACAAAGGTATGTGGAGAGAATGTTATATTACTATGTAATGTAAAAACATCTTCCAAAGAAAATAGTCGCGCTATCGGTTCCTTTCTTTGGGTTGTCATGCCGACCATGATCATGAAACCTCACCTCCGATCAATGCGGAAGAAAAATATTGAGGATTTAGTTTGGGCAAAGTTCCCGAACTATGTGGTCTTTAGTGAACCTAAATTTCCACTTCCTTCGTTGCCGACCATTATATCATCTAAGATCGCTAGCTTTTGGCTTCACCCAGTGTAAGGTACTAACTCAGATGACCCGGTAGTAACAATCATAGAGGTGCTCCCTTTACCTCCTAGCAAAACAATCGGGAACATAGGGGGAAGCATAGGAGCCAGGCAAGCCAGCTTGGCCAAAATCTTAAGTCAAATTGATGCATATTTATGGCTTTATAACGATAATTAAAGAAGGAAATGCTTGTATACTGAATACAAAAACTGATGATAAATGTTTATTTTGACTCTGTATGACTGTTTATTAGTTGAAAGTGGCCCATCGTCGGCTTCTACACCTTTGTAGATACTATGTAGGGTGTTTCTACAGTAACAAGACAACCCTTAGCCAACGTCTCGATGCCCGGAGGCGCTTGTGTTAGCAGAAACGAGGCAATCAGTTATGTGGGCTTTATAACTTTCACTTAGTCATAGGAGCTTTAAACTGGGGAAGCTAGCTACGAGCCCCCGGTTAGTGTTCGGCACCGACCGAAGTCTAGCCATTAACACTTCGGCCAATGTTATGAAAGGCCCATCATTTAATACGGGGTAATCGGTATCGACCTATAGTTTGACACCGTCATCGGATCGCTGACCAGTTTACGCCCATTGTGACAGTCAGTTTTTGGCTTTCTCCACTGAGGTGCTTAACCATTCGAGCTAGAAGCACAATCACAGTGGTTCTCCCTTTGCACACCTAGCCGAACAAAACAAAATGTAGGAGGCAAGCATAGGAGCCGGGCAACTCAAGTATTGAACAAGGACACAATTCGAAATCAATGCATATATAGCAATATCCGAGAGTGTTTTTGCCGAATCTCTAAAGGTGTCCGGCGTTGCACTGCAAGACTTATGGTGAAACAACTCAAATAGTTTAAAAGTGCCATAGGCTTGGCAAACCAAAAAATTCAGTAAAAACTTTACGCTCGAACTAAATCAAGTCATTTGGTGCCAATCCAAAAATTGGTATTATTTTTGTGCTTCAGTCGTGCATTAATATGACACATCCGATCTCAAGACTTCAAGCGGGTTAGCCTACGGTTGCAACCTCCTATCCCGAAGGCAGAGTACTACTCGTTTGGCTAGTTTAGCAAACTAAACTCGAGTGGCATTAGAGAGAAAACATGCTATCCGGCTATTGACCACACACTCGAGTCGAGAAAGGAGTGGTAGAAAAAGACTTTGCAACGACTAGGAATAAAACAATTATTATAGAATGCCTCGTACAAATTTAAGAGCCCCCAATTAACTTGTGTAAAGGAAGTGTTTTTAAGAAATAAAGTTTTTAACAAACTAAGTACTTTGTTTAACATAAATATAAAGTTTGGTCGAACCGAATGAGGATTAAAAAAAACTAAACATGGAAGCAACTTAGCTGGTTAATGAGCTCAGTGTCGATGCGCGGCCCGAGCTTACGGTGGGACGAGGTCCCAGACCCCAAGCCGGTCCCGAGGTGGCGGAGCAAAGAGCTCGGTATTCCGAAGTGGTGACATAGCACGACCAATGTGGCGAGGTGGAACCCCCCGTCCGACTGAGGCGACGGAGCAGACCGGCAGTATGACGCCAAAGTCCCTAGTGTTGTTTAATGAAGTCATGATGAAGCCACCAGTCCAGCCGAGGTGGCGTGGTACGTCGGTACGCCGAGGTGACAGCGCTGCCCAACCAGGATCATTTAGCTACGCACAGAAAATAGTGCAAGCCAAATATAATAGTAATAATAATAAATTAAAAAAATTCGTTACATAATTAATAATTTATGCAAAGCGAGTAATAAAAGAAATATAGCCCGTGTGCCAAACACTCAATGAGGTAGAGCTCTCTCAGCGATGCCGAAATCCCCGAGGCGACCGAACATGTTGGTATGGCAATTCGACCAACAAGGTGATCACGCGAGCCGATTTATGCTGACTGGGACGACGGCGTTGGCTTGCCAAAGTGACCGCGTGACGCAGTCGAAGTTGATTACCTACACGTGTAAAATAGTGCAATCCAAAAAATAATAATATAAATATATCAAAAATCTTTGCATAATTAATTTACGCAAATTAATTTCTAAAGAGATGTGGCCTGGCATCGAAGCCAATGTCGATGCGGGGCGTCAGCGTGACAAAGCCTGAATTCACAGAGCGGTCCTAGTTCCCGATGCAGCGTTCGCCGAATTGCAGACGAGAAACTGACTGAACCATCATGCAACCATCGTTAATGCGGCCAGCATTTGACAGTCCTGTGTACAGAGGATGGAAGAAACCAGAGTAATATTCCTCAGGAGAAATAAACCCATGCAAGCAAAAAAATAGTAGGAATAATAGCACCTAGTTTATATGTTGTATCAATCCAAAGAGACACATGCGAGCGTTCATGGATTTGCATCTAGTAATGGTACTAGTGCCAGCGCTATCTTGATGTTATGTGCGCGTGCTCGGCTCGGACGCGGCAAGGCGAAGCCCCCGATTCAGCTAACATGACGAAGCTGGTCGGCTGGTGACACCGAAGTCTTTGGAGTAGGTTGATGAAGAGATGGCGAAGCTCCCGGTCCAGCCGAGGTGACAGAGCAGGTCGGTAAGGTGACATTGCAGCCGTCGTGCCAGCCAAGGTGTTGAAGCAGTTCGGCGTGGCAGACATCAATTTGAAGAAGCTATGGCTCGGCCATGCCAACGCTGGTCATAATTTGTGACGCAGTCAATGCCAGATTGATTAAGTGACTTAGCGGCGATGTCAGGACGCCTGACCCGTGCAATCCGTGGGGCGATGGTGTTGGTGATGATTTAGCCTTTGCGATGCCGAACTCCCATTCGGCTTGCCGAGCTGATGATTCGATAAGGATAGGCTTAGCTCGATGAAGCGACGATCTGTCTAGCGCAGGTCGACAGACGTGGATTAAGGGCTGGTTTGAAACCAGCACGATGGTGAAGATTGCCTCCGAAAAGGAGCAAAATTTGTGAGCACGTGTTCAGAAACAAAACACAATACCCTAGAAAGAGATTCTTCCAAAAAGGTTGCCCAATATCCCGTTCATGAAAAAAGATGAACTCAGGTCGGATTCGTATTCACGCAAAAAACAGATCCGAAAAGTGATGCACTAATCGAAAGGTTCCCGGAGTTTGAACGATCGAATCGAGCTGAAATTTAGAGAGGTGGTAGATATGGAAATTTCGTAGACGATGAAGGGTTGGATCTTCCAAATAACCTCCGAGCTAAGCTCTGGATAACACGCCCTAAACTCATCCAGATTCCCGTCCAGACTCGACAGGCCTCCGGTATATCATAGATCACCAGGGATTCCTACATCGGAAGGCAACGAAATTTTACAGGGTCATTGTATATTCAATTCTGCACAATTCCACCAAAGGGTTCGTCAAATTGACTCCCAAGGAGATGGTGGCAGCGAAAACAAGTCTGATGTACAGAGAAATTATGCGATCACACGAGGGCAATGTTGACGCTGAGCCCCCAGGCTCCATGGACGACTTTTCCATGGTCTTGGTTGAGATTTGAGCTAATGATGATGAAAGTATCCGTCTGATCTCGATGATATGATGTGGGGCATGGTCCTCAGTCCAGCCGAGGTGACCAGTCGAGCCGGCGACAAAGATGCCGACATCGACCATAAAGCTCGGCTCCGATGCATAGATCGCGGAGGAGACTATCCGAATTCCCATCGCACCATGGCGACTACCAGCAGCCTCTCAATGAAAGCACCAATGTTGGTTCTATATCCGGCATATCTCATAGTATGGGTCCTAAGCTAGGCGTCTTGGAGCGATGGTAACATGGACACAGGATTTTACCCAGGTTCGGGCTCTCTCGAAGAGATAATACCCTACGTCCTGTTTTTGATTGTATCGATATGAGGATAGTACATAATACAGGTATATACCACGAGATTGTAGTAATGAATATGAGATGTTCTATTGACTAGCCTAGCCTCGGTTTATATAACACACCAGAGGCCTAGGATTTAGAGGAGTCCTTGTCTTGGGTGCCAAGTCTTGTGGAATCCTCCTTGTATGTGGCATGGGCTGCCCAAAGTGGCTCATAAATGAACCGCCATGGGGATCCTCGGCCTAATCTAGCTGATCGGGAGACGACGTGGTGAGTACCACCTAGTCCAGGACACCGTCAGCGGTCGCTGCACTCACTCGAGGGGGGGGAGGAAAGGGGACCGACGAAGCCCGACACCATGCCCCTATGCCCACAAGCCACAAGAGATACATGGTGATCCTTGCCGGGATGAAGAAACCACCTGACCGTCTTCTACTTCTCCAGGCACCGTTGACGCATCGAACGCGCGCGGCCTGGCAGAGAGAAAAAGAAGCTTAAAACGAAAGCTAAGTCCATGTTACCACTTCTATTTGATGTGTTTCAGATTTGTGCAGTCGTTTATCCCTTAACTCCAGTAAGTGTTCGTATCGTGAAAGCCCTCATGCGATGGAACCTTGGCTGGTTTCTTCGATTGCTCCATCTTCCTATCCATATTCACAATTGCAGGATGAGAGGCTACGTCAAGAGCTACCTGCGAAAAACCTACCGAGAAGCATCCACGCCAAGATGACTATTGAGGGCCGGACCCTTACGACAATCATGACAATATGATATTGGCAGGCATCTAGAGCATACATAGGAATTGATCATACGAAAACGAGCATATAGAGTTTAAAGGGATAAACACGCACTTAAAGGTCCAGCTAGAAGTATTGGCCTCACGCAAACACTAGAGGTAAAACGACTAAACACAAAATACGCGTCATGTTCCATTACATGACCAGAAGGAATAACTTAAACGCGGAGAACCCTGTCTGTCAGGACCCCGACTCGATGTCACATCGATCTAGCTGGTAACACCTCATATCACTTTGCGGCCTCACGCACGGTATCCCCACGGGTGTCGTCTTACCTTTTCCCGGGACCGTTTGCGCCTTTTGGCTCACGTATATGATAGTGTCGCTAGCATCCATATGATAAAGAGCCCGGGCTGACATGACTAGTCGTAAACCCAAAGTGGCACAGACTTACAGGGACAGGCATCCATGACCCAGCTTCGAACGTGTCGGTCATCAGCAAGTGGGTCCGGGCTGTAGCACTGGGCTAGCAGGACTCCGGTAAACCGGGCTGTAGCGGGCTAACAGGACTCCGGTACTCAAAGCGTGACATTTCCCCGAAGGGACAGACACAGGAACGAAGAAGGACACATGCCGGCCAGCCTAAGTGTTCCAGAGCAGTAGCAAGCTACCATGGCTCAGCGGTAACACTAGGAGACATTTCCCGGTAAGAGAGGCTACCAAAGATAAACAACTAGATAGTCAGATCCCACACATACCAAGCATTTCAATCATACACACAATATGCTCGATATGTGCAAATAGAACGAAGCATCACAACATGACTCTATGACACAAGTACTTTATTTAAGGCTCAGTGAGCCATACATAACATACACAAAGGTACGGGTCTCACGACCCCACATACAAGTCATACAGTCATACAAACCAGCAGCGGAAGTAACTTGTCTGAGTACAGACAACTAGTAAAATAAAAGAGGCTTGGACAGCCTAGCTATACTACGTGGTCCTTCACAAGCTCAGGGTCACCACCTGGGTCTTTAGCCTACTCGTTGATGTCAACGTCTACATAGAACCCATCAGAAGGGGTTGCAGCGTCTTCTGTAAAAATGTAGATTATAGCAACATGAGTACAAAGGTACTCATCAAGACTTACATCAGATCCTACATACATGCATAGTATCAAGAAGGGTTGGTGGAGTTATTGCAGCAAGCCAGCTTTGACTCTTGGCTAGGCTAACCTACGATACTCCAACTTGAAATGGTTTTGCGCACACGAGTCCACTACTCACCACTTCAATACACTACCGAGGATCCGCCTCCGTCTTCCTACGGAAGAGCCATCCTCGGCACTCACACTTATCTTGAGGTTTTTAACAGTTTCCATTTACTTGTCTATGAACTGTATAGGCAACCAAGTAGTCCTTTACCGCGGACGCGGCTATTCGAATAGATCATGTTAACCCTGCAGGGGGTACTTCTTCATACACGCTCTCACCACTTACCGTCGTTTACACGACATGTACTCGGCAACCTTCAAGCGGAAGCCCAACGTGGGTGTCGGCCACGACCAACCTAATCACCTAAGCCTCCAGTCCAGGTTTATCGCCTATTCAGGTTCCATCCGCAGGGAGTCCGGCCGAGGTTTCCCATACGGCCCCGAACGATGTGAACAGGGTTCCCGAGATACCTAACGGGTATTCGGTACACCCGGCCACGTACCTACCGCATCACAGCCCACCCCTACGGTCAGCGCTGTCCACGGCCTCCAGTAGGCTACAAACACCAGAAACTACTTGCAACTCCTGGACGGGGAACTAGGGTGAATAAGAAGACGAGAGGGTCCATTGGTTTCGGGCCCAATGCATGGTAGTAGCTGATTCTTAAATCACACATACAGATCTCAGTGCTTAAGGTCGGCTTCAATGAAACAACCCACCATGTACTCCTACATGGCCTTTCATCGATACCTTTACCAAATCGTGTTCACCACACCACTCTCATTACCGACATAATCATTTCACTCCAGCCCATCACCCAGATGAACCAGACCTGACACGACTCTAAGCATAGCAGGCATAGCAAGGTAGGAACAACACATACATATGGCTCAAGCAACTCCTACACATGCTAGTGGGTTTCATCTAGTTACTGTGGCAATGACAGGTCATGCAGAGGAAATGGGTTCAACTACCGTAGCACACAGCAGTTTGAATCGCGTTGTCTTAATGCAGTAAAAGAGAGCAGGAGCGAGAACATGGGATTGTATCGATATGATCAAATGGTTGGTTGCTTGCCTGATGGTTCGATGCACGGATACGGTTCTTCGTTAGGGTAATCACGGTACTCCTCGGGGACAGAACCTGTCGCAAGGGCATCGATACAAAAGCATCACCAAACAATGTGCAACAATATGATGCATGCATGAAACATGGCAATATGAGTGTATTGGGCTAATGCAACTAAAGCCAGAAGGGTTTGAACAAATTTGAATCAAAGATTCAAATTTCAAATTCAAATATGGCCTTTTAAAGTGCTTTTCCTTGTTCTGCTTAAAACATCAATTTAACTTGTTTGATCATGCATGAAAATAGTACAGATGGATAGATTGGATTTTTCTGATCATTTTTCATATATAATTTGTCCAATTTGGAGTTACAGAATAAAAGTTATGAATTTTTGAAGTTTAAATAATATTCTGGAATTTCCTGATTTAATTTAAATCCAGAAAATCAATTACTGCGTCAGCCTGACGTCAGTGTGACGTCAGCAGGTCAACGGAACTGGTCCAGGTCAAACCTGACAGTGGGTCCCGCATGTCAGGGTGATTATTTTAATTAAAACTTAATTAAAACTAATCCTGTTTAAATAACAGGGTTGGGCCCCACCTGTCATTGACTCAGGGGAGTCAACCAGGGCCCACCCGTGGTCAAAGTTAATGTCGGCTGCCGGCGTTTAGTCGCCGGTGAGCCCGACGCGGCGGCGGAAGTGGTTTTGGTCATTTCGGCCACCAAACGGACCGCGGAGACCACCGGAGTGGAGCTGAGGCCAACCCGCAGCTCTTGGCGGAGCCCGTTGGGGTCGGGGTGGCCGGAGTCGACGGCGGCGAGCTCGGCTGCGGCCGCCGGGGTTCGGTCGTGCACAGGAACGGTGCTGGAGCTCGAAGTCGAGCAAAGCGAGGCGCTAGGGATGCTCTACGGGGTCTTGCGAACTCGTTGGACTCGCCGGGGTGACCAAATGGTCACCGGAGCTGCGTCGACGGCGAGCTCGGTGACGGCGGAGGTTCGGCCGTGGTGGGGAGGTGGCTACGGTGAGGGAACGAGGGGAAGGAGAGGGGGAAACGGTGGCGTAGCTCACCGCGGTTGCAGTGGGCGTCGAAGCGGGCTCGGGGACGCGCTGGAGACGGCGAATTCGACGGCGACGGTGGTCGGAGCCCGAAGAGGGGAACGGCGACGTGGCGGCGATGCAGGGCTTCCGGGGAGCTGTGGAGCGGTGGGGAGGAAGAGGGAGTCGAGGCGGAGCTCCTGAGCTAGTCGGGGAAGCGAGGGGTGGCCGGAGATGGCTGCTATGGCGAACGGCGGCGACGGTGGTGTTCGGCCGTGTGAGAGAGAGAGAGCGAGGGAGAGGAGGGGAGAGCCGGGGGAGAGTGAGAGAGAGCAGGGGGGATCGGGACGGCCTGCGGGAGTCGTCCACGCGGCCAGGAGCGCGTCGGCAAGCAGGAGGTGGCCGCGCGGCCGTGCGCGCGCGAGCACGCAGCAGCTTCGGGGCGAGGGGAGGAAGACGACGGAGAGCTGCAGTGGTGGGCTGGGCCGCTGCTGGCTGGGCCGGCCAGCTGGCTGGGCCGCACAGTGGAGGAGCCCAGGTAAGTTTTCCCCCTTTTTATTTCTGTTTCTGTTTTATTTAATATATCTGCAACTTTGTTGAATTAAATAAAATACCTAGGCAAGTTCAAAAATCACCAAACTATTCCTGGCCCATAGTTGGATTATTTCCAACATGAAACATTTTAGTTTGGAGATATTTGAGCATTTAAATATTTTATATTATTTTAAATGCCCAAATTCAAATATTTATGATTTAATTCAAAAACCCTAGGACGGCCTAGGAAAATGTGCACCATTTTTGGCAGAGGTTCTGAACCAAGACAAAAATGATGGGCATTTTAGAAGGGCATTTCAGGTTCATTGAAAAATTATTTTAGTAACCCTAGTTGGTTTCAGAGGGGACTGGGGGTTCTGTCATCCCCATTTCAAGTTTCTGATGAAAGAGTAAACATGATGCAACACTCTAATGCATGACTAGCTAGGTTGTGACAACTCACCCCCACTCAAAAGAATCTCGTCCCGAGATTTGGGTTCCTCCGGGAAGAAGGCGGGGTACTCGAGTCGAAGACGATCCTCCCTTTCCCAAGTTGCTTCATCCTCAGAATGGTGCGACCATTGAACCTTGAGAAACTTGATATTATGACGTCGGGTGGTACGTTCGGCCTGAACGAGGATACGAATGGGGTACTCTCGATATGTAAGATCATCTTGGAGATCAAGCGTTTCGTGGTCCACTTCACGGATAGGATCCGAGAAACAACGCCTGAGTTGAGAAACGTGGAAGACATCGTGAACTCTGGAGAGGTGTGGAGGTAGTTCCAACTGGTAGGCAACTTCTCCTCGTTTGGCAAGAATGCGAAAAGGTCCAATGTAACGAGGAGCCAATTTGCCTTTGATACCGAAACGATGGGTTCCCTTCAGAGGGGTGACCCGAAGATAGGCCTTCTCGTCAACCTCGAAAGTCATAGCCTTATGTTTTCGGTCATATTGACTCTTTTGACGGGATTGGGCTGTTTTCAACTTTTCACGAACGATACAAACTTGTTCTTCTGCTTCCTGAATCATATCCGGGCCAAAGAATTGTCTTTCCCCGGTCTCTGACCAGTTAAGGGGTGTTCGACATCGTCGTCCATAGAGAACTTCAAAAGGGGCTTTACCCAAGCTAGATTGATAGCTGTTGTTGTAAGCGAATTCGGCAAACGGAAGGCACTTCTCCCAGTCCATTCCGAATGAGATAACAGAGGCTCGAAGCATGTCTTCTAGAATTTGGTTGACGCGTTCCACTTGACCACTCGACTGAGGGTGGAAAGCGGTGCTAAAGGAAAGACGGGTTCCCATAGCATTTTGGAAACTTTCCCAAAATCGAGAGGTGAAAAGACTTCCTCGATCCGAGTTAATTTCCAAAGGGACACCATGAAGGGACACTATTCGGGAGATGTATAGGTCTGCCAGCTGGCTAGCGGTTATACTCTCTCGAACAGGTAGGAAATGGGCTACTTTGGAAAGACGATCGACCACGACGAAGATAGCATTATTCCCTCTCTTGGTCCTGGGAAAACCGGTAATAAAATCCATACCAATTTTATCCCATTTCCATTCAGGAATAGCTAAGGGTTGAAGGGTGCCAGCACGCCGTTGGTGCTCTGCTTTTACACGACGACAGACGTCGCAGTTAGCAATATACTGAGCAATTTCTCTCTTCATCCTAGTCCACCAGAACCTCTGGCGTAGGTCCTGATACATCTTAGTACTACCGGGATGAATAGTGAGAGGAGATTCATGAGCTTCCTTAAGGATTAATCGCCTTAGGTTGCGCACTTTGGGAACTACTAATCGATTCCCGAAGTATACGACTCCTTGATCATTAATGGAGAAACAATTCGCAATTCCTTTCTGAATGTTCCTCTTGATGCGGGAGATTCCCGGATCTACCTTCTGTGCTTTGATAATTTGATCCGTAAGGGTAGGTTTTGCCACCATGGTGGAGAGAAAACCTTGAGGAACAATATGAAGGTTAAGCTTCCGAAATTCCTCATGGAGAAGCGGTTGACTTTGTTGTAACATCAGGTTGTTACAATAAGATTTACGACTTAGCGCATCAGCCATGACGTTGGCTTTCCCTGGGGTGTAGGTTATTCCTAAGTCGAAGTCGGTGATCAATTCAACCCAACGTCTCTGCCTGAGATTCAAATCCGGTTGGGTGAAAATATACTTCAGACTTTGGTGATCAGTGAATATTTCGCAACGATTACCGAGGAGGTAATGTCGCCAGGTCTTAAGTGCATAGACTACGGCTGCAAGCTCTAGATCATGAGTAGGATAGTTCTCCTCATGTGGGTGCAATTGCCGTGAAGCGTAGGCAATTACGTGTCGATCTTGCATGAGAATGCAACCTAGTCCTTGTCGCGAGGCGTCGCAGTAGATAACAAAGTCCTTGGAGAAGTCTGGCGGTACCAGTACGGGAGCAGAAGTCAGGCGTCTTTTCAGTTCCTGAAAGCTGTGCTCACATTGTGGAGTCCATTCGAACTTCTTATCTTTCTTGAGGAGTTCGGTTAGAGGTTTGGCAACCTTGGAGAAGTTCTCGACAAAGCGACGACAATAGCTCGCTAAGCCTAGAAAACTCCGAACTTGCTTGACCGATTCGGGTGGAGTCCAGTTAAGGACGGCTTGAACTCGCTCAGGGTTAACAGCAATACCTTTACCAGATATTACATGACCCAGATAGGTCACTTCTGACAACCAGAATTCACATTTAGAGAATTTGGCATAAAGGCGATGCTCTCGAAGTTTCTTCAACACTAGCCTTAGATGTTCGGCATGTTCTTCCTCGTTCTTGGAGTAGATGAGTATATCATCGAGGTAAACCACGACGAATTTATCCAGATACTCCATGAAGATTGAGTTCATTAACCGAGAAAAGGTGGCTGGAGCGTTGGTTAATCCGAAGGACATGACGGTGTACTCGTATTGGCCGTAACGAGTAACAAAGGCCGTTTTAGGAATGTCCCCGTTCCTGATTTTGATTTGGTGGTAGCCCAACCTCAAATCCATCTTGGAGAAGACTGAGGATCCAGCGAGCTGATCGTACAGGTCGTTGATCCTGGGAAGTGGATATTTGTTCTTGATTGTGACCAAATTGACAGGTCGGTAATCTACAACCATCCGGTCCGTACCATCCTTCTTCTTGACGAATAGGACGGGGCAAGCCCACGGAGATGAACTAGGTCGGATGAAACCCTTTTTCAAGGACTCATCGAGTTGTTTCTTAAGCTCGGCTAGTTCTAGTGGTGCCATCTTATAAGGTCTTCTAGCAATCGGAACGGTTCCTGGAATGAGGTCTATTACAAACTCAACATCCCTATCAGGTGGAACACCTGGCAATTCCTCTGGAAAGACATCCGGGAAGTCACGGACTACCGGAACGTCCTCAAGGTCTGGCAAAGGGCTGGCGTTAAGAGAATATAATTGTCGCTTGGCTATTCGGGTCAAGACATTAACTATCTTTCCTGAAGGATGGGTGAGTTGAACAGTCCTAGAGAAGCAATCGATTTGGGCATGATGAGCCGACATCCAGTCCATACCCAGAATGATATTAATATCTGAAGATTTAAGGGCTATCAAAGACGCGAGGAAAACAAGTCTGTCGACTTGGATCTCATTTCCATAACTTACCCTAGAGGTCTGCCATCTAGAACCAGGGGTAGAGATTTCCATAGTGGATGGCATGTCACAGAATGCAACGTTATGCAGACGAGCATAACTTTCGGATATAAAAGAATGAGAGGCTCCTGTATCGAAAAGAACAGATGCCGGGTGGCAATTAACAAGAAGCGTACCGAGAACGACGTTGGGATCCTCTTGAGCTTCTTCGGCAGAGATGAAGTTGACATGGCCACGTGAAGCGGTGACCGGCTTGGCGTGGAATACTTTTCCTGTCGGCTTGCCACGGCCAACAGCTTTAGCAGATTGATTGGGGTTGGTCTGGGGGCATTCACGCATATAGTGACCAGATTCCCCACACTTGAAACAAGTCACGGAACTGGTACGTGGAGGAGCATTGTTAGTTGAACCCCCATAGGGCTTGGCTGGAGCAGACTGTTGAACAGGGCGAGGCGCCTGGAAAGATGGCCTTGGTGTGAACCTGGGTGGCAGGGCAGTGTTGGGTACCCACACGCGGCGCTTCTGAGGACCAGCACCGGATGAGGAACCCATGTCACGTCCATGCTTGCGTGTTGCGTCATAGTCAGTCTGACCAGTTTCAGCACTGATGGCTTTGTTGACAAGTTTCGAAAAAGATGTGCACTCATGCAGACAGAGGTCGCGGCGAAGCTCAGGACTAAGGCCCTTACGAAACCTTGCTTGCTTCTTGGCGTCAGTAGACACTTCCTCAGTTGCATATCGGGCGAGATTACCAAACTCCCTGCTATAGGCATCCACAGAAAGTCGGCCTTGGGTGAAACTGCAAAATTCTTCACGTTTACGGTCCATGAGACCCTCCGGAATGTGATGTTCACGGAAAGCCTCGCTGAACTCAGCCCAAGTTGTGACATGGCCCGCTGGGCGCATAGCTCCATAATTCTCCCACCATAGACTGGCGGGGCCTTCAAGATGATATGCAGCAAAGGTGACCTTGTCAGCCTCCGCTACCAGCGCGGAACGCAGTTTGTGAGAGATACTGCGAAGCCAGTCATCAGCGTCGAGGGGCTCGACGGAGTGGTGGAACGTGGGTGGATGCAATTTGATAAAATCACTGAGTGACACCACGTTAGCCCTCTGATGGTGTGCTGTATTCTGTTCAATACGCTCCAACAAACGGTTTGTCTCCCGCTTGTTTCTCTCAGCTTCCATCATAACCTCAGCTAGTGAAGGAGGATGAGGCAGATTTGCATCCCTAGCTTCACTGCCTTCGGCCTGCTCTTGAGAAGCAGGGTTAGCGCGCGTGTTGACCATCCTAGGTAAACAAGACAATGATTTAGTCAGGATGGTAAAATTCCGACATAGGATTCATAATGTAAGAAATAACTCGGAATGCAAGATGATCATCCGTATGACATGGTAGATACAGAAACTGCTTCTTTTATTCCATCGTCATACACACCATACAGGGTTTAGTACAAGACCAAACAAAGTACTATTACGGTGAAAAGAGGATTACATCTCATCGGAGGCATTCCCAGCTCCTATACATTATTTTTCTACATCTCCGGAAAGAGTACAACTAGGTCATATCCCACGAGTCACGCAGGACGATAGACGACACAGCTAGTGCGAACTAGTGATACTACCACTAACTTAGACCGATCCGTAGTAGTCCTCGTAGAAGTCACCTCCATAGCCCGGAAGCTCAACATGATCATCTGGAAACAGACGGTCTCGCGGAGCTTGTGGACCATAGGGGCTAGGATGAGGCCTTGGACCAACAAACGGTGGCCTGCGGGGACCGCGAGGTGGGGTGATGCCTCCTACATCACGCCAAACCATCATGTCTGGCAGAGCGGACCTCACAGGATAGAGATCGCGCATATCTGAATATCCAGCTTGCACCGCCGGTGAGAACCGAGTCAAAGTGGCCCAGTGGTCAGCACGGGTGTTGAAGAGCTCTAGCCTTAAGGCCCGATTTTCACGGTCCTTATCCTCGAGCATCTCAGTAGTGGTGCGAGTCCGTGAATCCTCCTGAGTGGGGTCAGCATAGATAGCCTGGAGATACCCTTGCGCTCCCGGAAGTGATCCTGGCATATACCGGAAATCAGAGTCCCGAAATAACCCAGATCTGACTCGCATAATGGTCATCATAGAGTAGGCGGCGTCCTGCACAGCCATCTCAATAGTAACCCCGAGTCCATAGGAGCAGTGAAGAGGCTCGGTAGATCCAGGATAAGATGGAAATATCCTGACAGTGCAGAGATACTGGCTTTGATTAAAATCTCGGAATTGCTCTTCGACCGTGTACTCGGGATACCAGCGGTATCCAGCCTCAGTCATTACCCTGACCAACTTAGCAGTATGGCCGGGTACATCTAGGCATCGAGTCAGGCGAACCACTTGATTGAGGTCGCGAGTGGCCATCTGAAAGCACAATCATAATGCAAAGGCATTAGAATTTCTAGCAAAATTTCGGCAGCATAACAGCTGTAAATGCTCAAAAAGGATTTGAGACATTTGACAAAGGATTTCGTACCCACTCATCATCATCATATCAAAGTTCTGAAACCATTCTGGCAACATAATGTGGTAGTAGAACTGAACTAGGCTGGTAACCATCAAACTTATAAGGTACTACTGATTAGTAACTCGTGATTCTGATAGAGAGAACAGATCCTAATTCCTTAACCCCCGGTGGAAGAATGGACTGACTCAGATCAGAAAGTCATAAGGTATAAGGAGTAAAAAGAGCCTTACGTTCCAACCCACAAACAATTCCCCTACATATAACTAAAGAATTTCTAGACTCAACATCGACCAGTTTGGCTTGGAGAACCTACAGGCAGTCCGGCTCTGATGCCAACGCTGTCAGGACCCCGACTCGATGTCACATCGATCTAGCTGGTAACACCTCATATCACTTTGCGGCCTCACGCACGGTATCCCCACGGGTGTCGTCTTACCTTTTCCCGGGACCGTTTGCGCCTTTTGGCTCACGTATATGATAGTGTCGCTAGCATCCATATGATAAAGAGCCCGGGCTGACATGACTAGTCGTAAACCCAAAGTGGCACAGACTTACAAGGACAGGCATCCATGACCCAGCTTCGAACGTGTCGGTCATCAGCAAGTGGGTCTGGGCTGTAGCACTGGGCTAACAGGACTCCGGTAAACCGGGCTGTAGCGGGCTAACAGGACTCCGGTACTCAAAGCGTGACATTTCCCCGAAGGGACAGACACAGGAACGAAGAAGGACACATGCCGGCCAGCCTAAGTGTTCCAGAGCAGTAGCAAGCTACCATGGCTCAGCGGTAACACTAGGAGACATTTCCTGGTAAGAGAGGCTACTAAAGATAAACAACTAGATAGTCAGATCCCACACATACCAAGCATTTCAATCATACACACAATATGCTCGATATGTGCAAATACAACGAAGCATCACAACATGACTCTATGACACCAGTACTATATTTAAGGCTCAGTGAGCCATACATAACATACACAAAGGTACGGGTCTCACGACCCCACATACAAGTCATACAGTCATACAAACCAGCAGCGGAAGTAACTTGTCTGAGTACAGACAACTAGTAAAATAAAAGAGGCTTGGAAAGCCTAGCTATACTACGTGGTCCTTCACAAGCTCAGGGTCACCACCTGGGTCTTTAGCCTATTCGTTGATGTCAACGTCTACATAGAACCCATCAGAAGGGGTTGCAGCGTCTTCTGTAAAAATGTAGATTATAGCAACATGAGTACAAAGGTACTCATCAAGACTTACATCAGATCCTACATACATGCATAGTATCAAGAAAGGTTGGTGGAGTTATTGCAGCAAGCCAGCTTTGACTCTTGGCTAGGCTATCCTACGATACTCCAACTTGAAATGGTTTTGCGCACACGAGTCCACTACTCACCACTTCAATACACTACCGAGGATCCATCTCCGTCTTCCTACGGAAGAGCCATCCTCGGCACTCACACTTGTCTTGAGGCTTTTAGTAGTTTCCATTTACTTGTCTATGAACTGTATAGGCAACCAAGTAGTCCTTTACCGCGGACGCGGCTATTCGAATAGATCATGTTAACCCTGCAGGGGGTACTTCTTCATACACGCTCTCACCACTTACCGTCGTTTACACGACATGTACTCGGCAACCTTCAAGCGGAAGCCCAACGTGGGTGTCGGCCACGACCTACCTAATCACCTAAGCCTCCAGTCCAGGTTTATCGCCTATTCAGGTTCCATCCGCAGGGAGTCCGGCCGAGGTTTCCCATACGGCCCCGAACGATGTGAACAGGGTTCCCGAGATACCTAACGGGTATTCGGTACACCCGACCACGTACCTACCGCATCACAGCCCACCCCTACGGTCAGCGCTGTCCACGGCCTCCAGTAGGCTACAAACACCAGAAACTACTTGCAACTCCTGGACGGAGAACTAGGGTGAATAAGAGGCCGAGAGGGTCCATTGGTTTCGGGCCCAATGCATGGTAGTAGCTGATTCTTAAATCACACATACAGATCTCAGTGCTTAAGGTCGGCTTCAATGAAACAACCCACCATGTACTCCTACATGGCCTTTCATCGATACCTTTACCAAATCGTGTTCACCACACCACTCTCATTACCGACATAATCATTTCACTCCAGCCCATCACCCAGATGAACCAGACCTGACACGACTCTAAGCATAGCAGGCATAGCAAGGTAGGAACAACACATACATATGGCTCAAGCAACTCCTACACATGCTAGTGGGTTTCATCTAGTTACTGTGGCAATGACAGGTCATGTAGAGGAAATGGGTTCAACTACCGTAGCACACAGCAGTTTGAATCGCGTTGTCTTAATGCAGTAAAAGAGAGCAGGAGCGAGAACATGGGATTGTATCGATATGATCAAATGGTTGGTTGCTTGCCTGATGGTTCGATGCACGGATACGGTTCTTCGTTAGGGTAATCACGGTACTCCTCGGGGACAGAACCTATCGCAAGGGCATCAATACACAAGCATCACCAAACAATGTGCAACAATATGATGCATGCATGAAACATGGCAATATGAGTGTATTGGGCTAATGCAACTAAAGCCAGAAGGGTTTGAACAAATTTGAATCAAAGATTCAAATTTCAAATTCAAATATGGCCTTTTAAAGTGCTTTTCCTTGTTCTGCTTAAAACATCAATTTAACTTGTTTGATCATGCATGAAAATAGTACAGATGGATAGATTGGATTTTTCTGATCATTTTTCATATATAATTTGTCCAATTTGGAGTTACAGAATAAAAGTTATGAATTTTTGAAGTTTAAATAATATTCTGGAATTTCCTGATTTAATTTAAATCCAGAAAATCAATTACTGCGTCAGCCTGACGTCAGTGTGACGTCAGCAGGTCAACGGAACTGGTCCAGGTCAAACCTGACAGTGGGTCCCGCATGTCAGGGTGATTATTTTAATTAAAACTTAATTAAAACTAATCCTGTTTAAATAACAGGGCTGGGCCCCACCTGTCATTGACTCAGGGGAGTCAACCAGGGCCCACCCATGGTCAAAGTTAATGTCGGCTGCTGGCGTTTAGTTGCCGGCGAGCCCGACGCGGCGGCGGAAGTGGTTTTGGTCATTTCGGCCACCAAACGGACCGCGGAGACCACCGGAGTGGAGCTGAGGCCAACCCGCAGCTCTTGGCGGAGCCCGTTGGGGTCGGGGTGGCCGGAGTCGACGGCGGCGAGCTCGGCTGCGGCCGCCGGGGTTCGGTCGTGCACGGGAACGGTGCTGGAGCTCGAAGTCGAGCAAAGCGAGGCGCTAGGGATGCTCTACGGGGTCTTGCGAACTCGTTGGACTCGCCGGGGTGACCAAATGGTCACCGGAGCTGCGTCGACGGCGAGCTCGGCGACGGTGGAGGTTCGGCCGTGGTGGGGAGGTGGCTACGGTGAGGGAACGAGGGGAAGGAGAGGGGGAAACGGTGGCGTAGCTCACCGCGGTTGCAGTGGGCGTCGAAGCGGGCTCGGGGACGCGCTGGAGACGGCGAATTCGACGGCGACGGTGGTCGGAGCCCGAAGAGGGGAACGGCGACGTGGCGGTGATGCAGGGCTTCCGGGGAGCTGTGGAGCGGTGGGGAGGAAGAGGGAGTCGAGGCGGAGCTCCTGAGCTAGTCGGGGGAGCGAGGGGTGGCCGGAGATGGCTGCTATGGCGAACGGCGGCGACGGTGGTGTTCGGCCGAGTGAGAGAGAGAGCGAGGGAGAGGAGGGGAGAGCCGGGGGAGAGTGAGAGAGAGCAGGGGGGATCGGGACGGCCTGCGGGAGTCGTCCACGCGGCCAGGAGCGCGTCGGCAAGCAGGAGGTGGCCGCGCGGCCGTGCGCGCGCGAGCACGCAGCAGCTTCGGGGCGAGGGGAGGAAGACGACGGAGAGCTGCAGTGGTGGGCTGGGCCGCTGCTGGCTGGGCCGGCCAGCTGGCTGGGCCGCACAGTGGAGGAGCCCAGGTAAGTTTTCCCCCTTTTTATTTCTGTTTCTGTTTTATTTAATATATCTGCAACTTTGTTGAATTAAATAAAATACTTAGGCAAGTTCAAAAATCACCAAACTATTCCTGGCCCATAGTTGGATTATTTCCAACATGAAACATTTTAGTTTGGAGATATTTGAGCATTTAAATATTTTATATTATTTTAAATGCCCAAATTCAAATATTTATGATTTAATTCAAAAACCCTAGGATGGCCTAGGAAAATGTGCACCATTTTTGGCAGAGGTTCTGAACCAAGACAAAAATGATGGGCATTTTAGAAGGGCATTTCAGGTTCATTGAAAAATTATTTTAGTAACCCTAGTTGGTTTCAGAGGGGACTGGGGGTTCTGTCATCCCCATTTCAAGTTTCTGATGAAAGAGTAAACATGATGCAACACTCTAATGCATGACTAGCTAGGTTGTGACACTGTCGGTGATGGGAGCGACCTTCTCCTCAGCGGCGGCAACGTTAGCACCCGTTGACGGCTTCTTGAAGCCATCACCAAGGTCGAGCTCTAGCTGGCGACAGGTGATATTGCTCAGGACCATAAAGAGGGCATCATGAGCGAGCCTCCGCGACTCGGTCGCGAAACGCATGGCCCACCCCTCTTCATGCACCTTCCACTTGTCAACCAACTCGTCAAAGAAGATCCCTAGCCTGACACTCGCGACCTCCAGCTTGATGGCTGAGTAGACTGGGTCGTCCATGCCCATCGCTGCAGCTTGGGCGCCAAGACGTTGTGCAATGTCAATCAGGCTCTTGATCCAGAGGTTGTTCATGTCGACCCGATTCTTCAGCCTGTCCTCTGCATCTTGCCGGAGATGCTTGGCGGTTTCCATGTCCTTGGACAACAACTACTGCCGGGATTCAAGGGATTCCGTCGACTGGTCCAGCGAGCCGATCGTTGCCTTCTTATCAGAGATGTCTCTGTTGGCAGTCTCAAGGCTTTGGGTCTTGGAGGAGAGCTGCGACTGCACATCAGCCAGGTGAAGCTCTGATTGTCGCGCCTCTTCTTTGAGTACCTCCACCTCTTTGGCACTCCCGGCAAGGTCTTCATTTGGTTTGGCCACCTGCCGGTCGAGCTCGACCTTGGTGAAAGACACGGCATCCAGATCTTCAACAAGGTCCTTTAACTGGGCAGCATGGTCAGTAGTAAGGGTGTCCAGAGCGGCCCCATGCTTGTCCTCCAATTCCTTGGTGCGTTGCTGCACCAAGGCCTCAAAACTTTCATCCTTGGCGTGGAGGGTAGCTTCAAGATTCTCCTCCCGAAGGGAGATCTCTCGCTCACTGGCATCCAAAGATGCTTTGTGGTCCGCCAGGTGCCCCTCCCGAGCCATGACATATTCCATCGTCATTTGAAGGATCTCTTGCTGCCTCATGAGCGCCTAGAATTGCTTGTCGTGCCATTCACGCAACTCCGGGCACTTGTCCTTTAGCTTCTGATCCACTTTGTCGGTGGATCCGCGCCGCTCCTTGAGCTCCTGCCACTTCTGGTTGTGTTGAGCCTGCAATTCCTTCAAGCCCACTGCCATGGACTCGATGAAGGACAAGTCCACGGTGATGTCAGATGAGTCGTCGACCTCCCCACCTCCCAGATGCAGCAGTGCCAGAAGATGCTGAAGCTCTTCATCAAGTTTTGCGTCTGTCAAGGACGGGCACAGGGTTCTGATATCATGCAACAATGGCACCACGGCCAGCATGTTCGAAGAAGATGGCGGGGCATCAGTCGCGCCCCCGGAAGAAGGAGTGGACCCATGGTTTAAAGAGGAATCTTCGCCTCCATAACCACTTCCTCTACCGAGGCACTTTCCAGGGAATGCTCCACCACTGCCAAAGAACCTTGTGTTCCCCCGACAGCCAGATCCTGCCCCTCTATAGCCGCGACCTTCGCGGCTTTATCTGCGGTGGACCTCCCTATGTGTGCCACCACCTCCAAAAAGTGTGGGCTTCGGCCTTGGGGGCTGTAGATGGAAGGGGCCAGTGAACAAGCGAAGGTATGGAAATCTCGAAGCGAATAATGAAGCCAGTGGAGGCAGACAGAGAGTGAAAGGGAAAAGGGTTAAGCTAGATACCTGGGGAAGTCTCCCAGGTAGGGGTCTCTGTTTCCCAGGCAACAGTTATTGCCGGGTCATGAGCCTCGCCCTCTACCGGGGTCGACTCGGCGGCCTTCTGCGCTGTCTCCACCGTGGAGGATTCCATGACGACATTTTTGGTTTGAGCGGCAGGGGACATGTGCTCCTCCCGAACTGGCTCGCCCTACGTTGTCTCGCCCTCTCCCTCACGTGAAGGGGCGGAAAGGATGTCTCCATCATCTCCGGCGGGTGGGGTTAAGTCTCCACTCCCAAGCCGGGGGTTCGGTTCGGGGCTCAACACGGGGTCTTCGACATCCTTCCCCACCGAAGCTGAGCCCTCTATGCCCTTCAGTGACCTGAGGCGCCGGAGCTTCCTCTGGGAACGATGGATGAGGGTCTCCGTCTCCTCTTCCACTTCCCTGCCGGCGACAACAAGAACAAGAGGTCAGTTGCTAAAAGCATTCAAATCTGCTTGGAGAGATATCAACCACAAAAAGAAATCCTCCTTACTCTTCTGCAATGAGCATGGAGTTCAAGTTCAACTCCGTGGGAGGAGGGGACTCTCGAAGATGGAAGGGTGGAGCTTCCCAGCATCTTCGGCGCCTATCGTGACATCAAGGGCTCCGGGGAGATGAGCTCTGCGAGGAGCTCGAGCTAGAACGAGAGCTGGGCTCCGCATCCATGGGCACCGGCCGTTTGGCGGAAGGTGCTTTGGCTTGAGCAAGGCGAGGAGATTGGCGACACGCCACCTCGGCCTTGGTAGACTTGGTGGATATCTTCTTCACCTTCTTGGTGGGTGGTGCCGGGTTGGAGGTCGCCGCCCCTCGGGCGACGGCGCGCCTACGGGCACGTTGGTCTGGGTCCGGCGCGGGGGCTTGTGGTCCTACCGCAAGCCCTTCCAATTTAGGGGCCGCAGCCGCGCCCCCATCCCTTTCCACTTCCTCTCCCTTCTGGAGCTCCTTTGCTACCGTGGCTAGAGTGTCTAGACCGGGGAAGTTATCCCCGACAAGCTCTCCCCCGGCAGTATCATCCATGGTTTGCGCCTCGCTGTTGCCCTGGGAAGAGCTCCTGTTCCCAACCTTCCCTTTGCCTTTCCCGGCCTTTGCATCCTTCTCCACCTCTATGCAGCGGGCATCTTTGTCCTCCACGACTCTCTTCAGAATATACGCTACCTCCGCAGCAGAGGTGCGTTTGTACATTCCCTCTTCGGCCCTGGTGGCCTTCTCCATCAAGGTTCTCGACCACCGGAGCTCTTCATCAAGAGAAGGGAGCTGTCAAGTGCTCGATACTCCCACAACATTGCAATCTGGCATCCACTTCAGTATCTGATCCCGGGCAGAGTTGATGTTCTGGGGAACGACGGTTGCTGGGAGCTTAAACATCTCGAAGCGACCAAATAGCTGGTCGCACAACCAAGCATGGCCATAAACTGACAAGTTATTGGCCAGCTCCAGCAGCAGCCTCATCCTATCCGCAGCACCGCCATATAGCCACACATGCCTATCCCTTTCCTGCAGCAGTGAGAAGCGATGGAGGGGGAAATCTGCTCCCACATGCTTGATGGTTAACCCAACAGCCGCCAGGGCCGAAGAAACCTGTCATTAGAAAGGCCCTTGGCACACCAATCCTTGCCACGCTCGATGCACTCCTGCCGCGCTTCACAAACTCGGGGGCTTCTTTGTCCTGCATCCAGCACCAATCCCCTCTCTCATGTTGGTACCCCGGCAGGTAATTCTTCTTCGACTATGGTATCCAGTTGATGATCCCAGAGTGCTTAACTCTGCTCTCCACCCGTGGGACGAAGTAATGCTGAAATAAATCCACATTGGGCTTCACCCCAACGAAATTCTCACACAAATGCGCGAAGATGGCCATGGTCGCCATTGCATTCAGCGTGAAATGAAGGAGGTGAAATCCATAGATGTTCATGATTGCCTCAAAGAACTCGGAAAAAGGAGGAAACAGACCACAGATGAAATAAGCGGTAAAGAACCAACAAGAATTGGTGGGATTCACCTTGCCCACTTTGTAGACCACGGGCGTTTTGTGCCCTTTCTCAATGGTCTGCTCCCACAGATACCCGTACTTCACCTGAAGGACGGGGCCGCTCAAGGTGGACGGAATGAAGATGATGTCCTCACTCTGGTTCTTATTCAGCTCCGCCGACCTTTTGTTCCCCTCGGCGGCGGGCTCCTTCACCGCGGTCCTCGACCTCTTTTTGTCTGTGGGTCTCTTCCCCATTGCTGTGACAACGCGAGAAGGATTCATTGGAGAGGATGGCAACGAAAGGAGAAGCAATGGGGAACTGTGGCTTGGCTTGTGGAGGAAGAAGATGGGGGAGCGGGGCGAGAGACAGATGAATCGTGCCGCTCCGATTTACCCTATTCTTAAGAGGACGGAAAGTGGGATAGAGGCACGATGCTTCAGAAAGTTGCTGTTTTACCATAACTGCAACCGCCCCACGACCCCACGAAGCGCAGTAATTGCGCAAAGTGAACGTTGGATTGACTAGTCCTTGTGGCAAACCGTCACGCACAACCCTCTCTTGCCACGTGCCCGCGCACTGTTTGGGGCCTAACCCAACGTGCCACGCAACACGTATGGCTCAGGCCCGGGAGCTTATGTCAGGGAAAATATATAGGGGCGGACATTTTCGCCTGACTTGTGCACAGACAAGCCAGGGACAGGTCAGAGATTGAAGAACCAAGAGATTTGAAGAACCAACATGTAGCTCAGAGGGACCAAGATCGAGCCTAAGGAGCAAGATATCGGCAAGAGAAGGGACTCCCTTGCCGGGCAGGCGAGCCCGACAAGGGGCAAGGCCACCATCAGAAGTAAGTAACTGAGGCTCCCTGGCAGAGCCTAACCACCCCACCATCCACTCAAGCATGACTCACGTCGTCAATCACTGCGGTGTTAAGCCGCAAGATGATTAAGTGGCAGCCGTTCACCACATGGCAGCCATTTTCTACAAAAGAGGCCTACAGATGACACCCGTCCTGCGACGTGTCAAGAGAGCAGGTGCGGAGCTGGCAAGATAGCCCGGCAGGCCTTGCCGGGCGACTGGTGACGTGACACTCAGTGGCATATTTAATGCACCCTGTCAGCCTGCAAAGTTAGGTATGCTAGCACTGTTCGCTATCATATCAGTGAATAATGACCACTTCGCCAGTATGGTGACCCCTTAATCTATAAAAGGAGGCCCATGGCACTCGTAGGGGGGCGGTTAGAAGGTTGGAAAGTTGACAAACCCCGGCCACCATACGCGCGTAGTCGTTGCGCCCCTATGGAAAACCATGCCGGGCAAGTGTACTATGTACCACCACATTCATTCCACCATAAATCCACTAAAGCAGGAGTAGGGTCTTACGCCTCACGGCAGCCCGAACCTAGGTAAATCGCTTGTGTGCTCTCTGCCGCGCTGTTGTATGCTGGTCTGCTCTTTGTGCAACGCGCCGTCCTCCCGCCGAACCCACAAGCGGCCACCCGGTCCCATTGGTGGCCGCGGAAATCCCGCGATAGTATAGTAACCATGTGGTGTGTTGTTAAGGTAATACACGAATGATGGTTGAAGTTGGCAACAATCATGATTGTAGATTCTTATTCAAATAGTGAAACAAATTCAAATTTAGTTTGAATTGCAGCGGTAGTATAGACACTTGGAATGCACTAAACTGTTGGTGTGAGTAGGTTATACATGCATTATACAGCCAGCGAAAAAATTTAATTGGACATAACATGGATTCATAGCTTTGAATAGCATTTGTATAGTAAAACGGGACAAGACTCTTTTGTGTCGTGTGAATAGTTTTATTTTTTTCATTTTTTCCTTGAGAGAAGTGAGAATTGATTTGGTACGTACAAGTACAATATTACACATTAGGCTTGTCCCTAAAATTCAATCCGCGCCTTGTTATATCCCGAAAATTCAGATATCGTGCTCCCAAAACACGCTCCTTCACAACCAGCGCCTAGCTATCCCGAAATTACAACGCGCGCGAAAACTCCCTCCAGCTGCCAAATCCCGACACGTGAAATCCCCCTTCTAACCTGAGCCGAAAGGGCTGCTAGTTCAAATCGGTGGGGGTACTTTTGTAACACACCGTACATTTTGGACAAGCGCATCCCTAAGTCATGGTCTCCCTACCATCGCCTCCTTTTCACCATTCGAAATCCCAGGCCGCCATAACCTCACCGCTCTAGCCGCGAAACCCCACCCTCCTCTGTCCGCTACTTCACCGCTGCCTAGCCGGAGCCTCTTCCCCGATGACATCATCCACCGCAACAGCTCGATGTCCCTCATCCACCTCCCTGGATGAGGATCCGTCGTCCATCTCGAAGTCCCGCCGGTTCAGCCGCCCCGTCCTCCACCTCCAAGGAGCTGCTCCGATGATCACCTCGTCTATCGCAGCTGCTCCATCCCCACAATGCCGCCTTAACATGCTCCACCGGAACCGCAACATCCTCACCGAATCCTTTGGACGAAGCCGAGGCCTACTCGGCGCCACCAAAGAGGTTATACACTCATCGCATCGCACCTTCTCCTTAACTCGACCTCCTGGCTCCAATGGTGCTCCATCCCGCACCCCCTGGCGCGGCTACCACGAAGCTAGCGTCGTGGGTGACATCTCCACGGCGGCTCTCCCCTAGTGCGAGGCCCCTTCGACGGAGGCGCCCATACCAGCCGGATCTGCTTCTGCTTCTCCGGCTCTCGCTCGCTCCCCCATGCTGCTGCTGCTGCTCTCCCCCTCGCTCGTGCTGCTGCTCTGCTCTGATATAGCTACACTTCAGTCGACTGAATCAACTTTGGGGTCAGTCGATTTTCAGGGGGTGGGGGCGCGCCGGAGTTAAGGAAGAACCACCCGCGGCGGGGAGGGGGCTCACCGGAGAGGTACCCCACTATCTATCTTAGGGTTTAGGGTGGGGGCAGTGGTCATCGGCAGTGGTGGGGCGGTGGCGTTGGGATCGTCGGAGAAAAAGGTCGGCGCAGGGGGGTGGGCCTAGAGGGCTGGCCGGAGCGGCGACGGACCGGTGATGGGGAGTTGTTTCGGGGCGGCGAGGTGGCGCGGGAGCACCACCGGGCACGGGTGGCGGGGGCTGGCAGTTCGGCCGGTGGTGGCTGGCGGCTCAGGGGGTTGCAAGTTGAAGGAACTGCAGACCCTCCCTAAACTACATGTGAAGTGCCTCTCTGCAACCATTGAGTTCAGTTTTGACAGTAACATTCAGATTCCACTGTAAATTTCAGTTTCGGCAATTAATTTCAGAGTCAACAGTTTTTACCTCATCTATTGTAGTCGGGTGTTTTTCGGTGATGTAAATTTTATATCTATCACTTTTTGGTAATGTAGTTTACATCATCCATTGGAGATGCTATTAGAATGCCACTAGAGATTAACGATGTCTGTCTTGTACTGCTTCAGCCTCGATGTCTTACGGCTCGCCGGAGCTGCTCCAGCGACGGAACCATCCATCACAACAGAGCAGTGCCCTGGACGTCGTCTACAGATTCCTCAGATCTTCCTCCACAACTCCGACAGCCACCTCTGCATCAACTTCTTCAGCGACCAACCCAATGATGCTGAGGTCGACACGGCTACGGCAAAGAGGTTGTACACTTGTCGCATCACTTATTACTCTATATTCATGTTGATCTATTAGGGCTATTGTGGTTCAAAGGAAAAACATAGTAATAGGAAATTTTCCTATGACACTCTACTATCCAATTATTCATGCATTTTGTTGAAAGGAATGGAGCAAAACATCCACCTGAACCTACTTTTTAAAATCCTATGCATGAAAACAAGACCAAGTGCATTAGTGGCAGAATAACATTCTAATTGTACACGCTTTCATATTGTTTCACTTTAATTTGGCCATGTTTCTTTGCATTCCTCTGCTCTTCCAATTCCTGTGAACCAAAGACCCAAGTTGACAGAAATCCTGTGTTTACAAATGCTCCATTTCCCATATGCATTCTTAACCTATTCTGGTGTTTTTCCTATCCCTGCGTTTTTAGAATCATGCAAGCCAAGGAGTCCTTACAGAATTACTTCAGTTACTGGTAGGTGATGAAGAAAACCTTTTGTGGTTTGTCCTGCTCCTGCCGCAACGTCCTCCACCTCACCTGAGTTGCTCCATCGATAGAAGCATCCACCAAACCAGACATCACCACTCTTGACCGTCTTTCGCCGCCTCAGATCTCCTTCCCTGCAGCCGGCACCCACCGCAATGGCATCACCATTATCGATTCAGCAGATGAACCTGAGGAGTACACGGGTCCACAAGAGAGGTCACCCTCTTTTGTTTCTGCTTATTTTATGCATTGCTTAATATTACTTGCTACTTTATCATCTTGTTCACCTCTTAAACTCCTAGTCATGTCCAAATTAATGTTAAAGTTGAGCTCTAAATTAGTTGTGACACACATATCGAGGCAGCAATGAATAGTATCTCTGTCTAATATCTGGTTCACCTAGGGTATGCCTATGGTGTTCATCTTGGGTCCATCCACTCGTTGTTACCATCACTCTAGATTTCTGCATGCTCTCCTTACATAATCTCACCATATTTTTTTCGTGTGCATGTCAGATATTGTACACAATCATGTTGAACATTTAGAGAAAAAGAGAAGATTTTTGCGCGGCAATGCAATGTCATGCAGACATCGCTTCATGGTGGGTTCAATGGCAAACCCCCTCCCCCTCTCCAGATTGTAATCCAGAGGAAAATATCTATTCTGAGGAGGATTCAGACGCAGCTGACCACTCCTATTTACCCCAAGGTGTTTGATATAAATTGGCATAATGATGTTAGTCATATCATGCATATGTTGCCTTGCAGTGCCTACTTTCAACATCATATATGTCTTCTCTGCCGTTTAGACATGTTCTATAATGCCACCTGTTTAGTTTCTATATCATACTAGTTGACCAGTTGTGCCAAATGGTGCAGAGACCTGCTAAAGTCATGTTGTCGATGAAAATAGTTTCATTTTGCAAGGACATATGGCGCAGGGATCAGCTGAATGCACGTGGGCGTTCAAAAGGAAATCCATGTGGTAACAAATTTAACCTGAGGGTCCTTAATAAAAACCAATGAAGGCTTGCTCTCAATAATAAGATGTATGATAACATTACCCGTTGCACCAGATGGCACAAGGTCCCATTTCAACCAAGAACTATTTGAAAATAATTGACAATTTGGAAATAATAAGGATACTAATAATGGAAATTGAAAGAAACATAGCCTCAAACTATGTAATAGAGTTTTCAAAATGCAGGCCTTCCCTCTATGCAATTCTACTATGTTAGCTGGAACTTTGGAATCAAGGCCACGATTTGTCCTTTCACTGTTGGTAGACTGTGCCCTCCCACTCCTCTGAATCCATAGCGTTTTGTCCTTCAACATCCCTTTATAGGTCAGATGGACTATAATTCCTTCATCTTCTAAAGGAGCTTAACAAACAATGCCTTGCACAACATTTTTCATCTCTTCAGTGAGGCATGTATAGTTCCCGCTCCTCTGCTTATTTATGTTAGAAGGATCCACTCTCTATAGCCATCTCTTCTTTTTTGAAGGGAACTGGACAAACAATGCCCAATGCAATGTTTATGAAATATTCTACTGTAATAGAAGTGCAAACATGAAACGAGAACCAATTGAAGAAACAAGGACTTGTTGGTCTGTTGGAATTTAAGGCAAACTTGAAATGGAAGGGCAAACCAAGATTGACAAGTACCACATCACGAACAAAAGTTTATAACAGATATAAAAGTGACAATAAACAAGTTTTTCATGATTTACAATGAACAACATGATTTGGCTTCTTCCTCTAAAATAGAAACAATGTGCAGCACTAACTTGGTGACAATCCCACCAATTCAACAACAATGGACATATTTTTCTACACTTTTCTCCTTTGCGGCTTGTAGAATCAAAGGGCTACGACCATCATTGCAGAAAAGGAAAAAATTGACAATAGTTCTTGCGTGAACGAGTCATCAGGTAATCATGTGAGTCTACTATATATAAACTGTAGGCAATATTCAGCGACAAAGGTAACATGCGTAGCAAAAAACTGGATAACAAAAGGAATACTTTCAACTAAGTCTAGAGGAAAATTTAACCGGATTTCATCTGATAACCTTGAGGCCGGTTGGAGATTGAGCAATTTTGGAATATAAATATATATTTCAAACAAATTAATGAACTCGGATGAACGGATCTTAGAAGGATGGCCTAACTTGTGGCTTTGGAACTTCAGTATCTCCATGGCTAATCAAGGCTTAGAGAGGCAGCAATTAAAGAATCAGTCGAGTTAAGGTATGCCGCTATCAATCCTTCTTTTACTAATCTTAACACACCGTTAGTATTTAAAAGACCTTGATACACTGCTCATGGTCATCTCATTATTGAAAAAGTAAATGTAAAACTGGCCTACAAGATAAAAGCATTTCCCAGTAACTGAATGTACAACCTGGGATCGTCAGTTCTCTTAACATTCAGTTACTGGGAATACCGCTGGATGAAATATAGTGCAAACTCCAGATCATAAATTTTAATACATTCAACAACTAAGATTTTGAGCCATGAGATTATACGCCGATAGTTACAATTAAGCTTGTGAGAGCATAAATCAATCATAAAAAGGCAGAAAGAATAAGCTCCAGAACACAATAAGGGCTTAAACTACTTATTTGAAAACAGTGAAACAACTCATTAAATCTAACTAATTTTAAATGATCCAGTTTTAAGAATTAATATAGTACAACTAAGAGAAGACTACAAAATCATCAATCAAGAAGATTCTACTGTATAAAATTGATAATTAGAGACAGCTGTCACTGCTTGGTCACATACCGCGGTCAACATGGCAATAACAGACATGTTATGGATATTTTCTATCCATAATTCCGCGGAGCTCCTCCGTTCTAAACCTCACCATCTTGACTGCTTTTGAATGTCACGCCGGGAATACCATTCCTTCTCTAATAATAGCAAGCTATCATAATCAAGCAATAATAGTGTGAATAACTGAACATTAAAATCTGATAGTAATATATACTAACGATCCTTTAAAGTAATTAAGACCACAGTTGTCTACTCAAAGCTCAAAAGTGCACTTAACAATGGTGTACAACAGTTAGTTTTATACACTGCCACCAAAATATTTTAACTAACACTTCCACCAACAGCCCCCCCGTGAAGTGCAATATATAATTAATATGGTCAATCGAGCATATTATATTAATGTATTACAACTAATAAAAGTGCACTGAGAAGGCAACCATAAAGCAAGAACAACCACTGTGAAGAGCACTGACGATCACAGTAATGAGAAAAAGTAACACATGGCAATAACAAAGAAACATAATCCAGAGGATGCAGATGGAAAAAAATGCAATCCAAAAAATATGACTAATATAGACAAGCCTCCAAAACTAATACTACTATTGACAGACCTCCAACACTAATACTATAGACAAGCCTCCAAAAGTAGAACACGAAATATACCTCCTGCAATTTCTTCCATCTAACTCGTTTTGATTCTACGGGAAAAGGTTGCAACATGAGGAATAGCCTGCAGAAATAGATAGATCAAATGCTGCGCAAGTCAAAAAATGTTACTGCTAGCCATAATGCATACATTCGCCATAGTGCATACATTCTATCTCTTATTATACTTTCTGCAACATACTACGACTCGGAGCAAATACATGACATATCATGGTAATGCCACAATGGTTATTATCGACTGGAATGAGTTGTCCGGATTTTTACTGGTAAATCAATTCAGTTTACATGCAACTACTAAAATTTTACAGGGAAATGTTGTAGTGATATCATGGTAGCGCAAGCATAGAAGTTGTTACAGAGTGGAAAGAACAGTCTAGATTTTCAGTACTGAATATGTCCTTCTAGCATTGCAAAAAGCTACAGTTAAGCCTCTCTCATGCTAATTATCTATGTTGAAGCCAGTAGAAAACCTGCACTTACAATGGCACGTAGAAAAACAATGGAATGTAGCTTTTTGCAATGCAAGAGGCTTAACTGTAGAAAACCTACACTTACAATGGCACCTATAAAAACTATTGCAGTCTAAGGGATAATTGCCGCCAAAAAAGGTGAGAAAATAGAAGGTTCAGATAGCACCAAGTCATAATATGATAGTAGATATCTCCAAGAAGAAATAGATCATATGTACATTGAGCCGCCACTAAGTTGTGAGTTGCTGTCTGGCAGACAAAACTTCCCTTTGAGCCGCCATAACCACTGTATCTACATGTGTAGGTTGCTACTGCCAACAACTCTTATTTAGCTGCACTCTCGTAGTTCTGAAATTAAAGGAATGAAGCACAAAGTTTAAAAGATTTAAGAGAATAGTAAACAACTATAGGTTTCAAAGGTGTGGCGAACTTGCAAATCTACATATGTAGACCTGACTGTTTGTTATGCAAAACACCCTACAATGTAAAGGATAGCGATGCCAAAATAACTAATATACATGCTCTTACATTACACACATTCAAACTTGAGAACATGACTGTTGCTGCTTCCGCGCTGCTGTACTTTGCAAATTAGTCATGGATATTTTAATTGTATAGTTGTTTTGCTATGGTTCTAAATAGCGTCTGTACCAGTTACTTACAAGCATAGTTCCATTTGCTATGGTTCTGAATCAGCATGTTTTCCCATAGAACATTTATTTACCTACAGTACTCGCATCGATATCCACGAGACAAAAAGATGGAGAGGTAAATTAATTTTAGTGGGGACTAACTGGCAAGATGCTACATCTGCCATACATACAACAACTAAGCACACTTGCATGGATTGTATGTCGTCCCCTCTTGAAACAGATGCCCACGCTAGGCGCCAAATCAAGCAAAGGAACAAAAGACTCCTCTATAAAGAGAAATGGAACTCCAGGACAAATATATCCCCTTCTCGACGAGGAAAGATCAAGGTACCAAACAAACTAAGAAAGCCAACAAAAAAACTATCAGGAATATAGCTAGATCTGAGAGCATCTCTTGAGCAGTAACAAACAAAAATCCACTTTGCAGAAACTTAGTTGAGGTACGCAACAAACTTAAAAAGACAACAAAATTTCTATATGAAAGCCTAGCTAGATCTGAGCATCTGGTTGACTGAAAGAAACAAAAAGAATCCCATTTGTAGGAACCTAGCTAGAAATGAACATCTCCTTGACAAGAAGGGTGAAGAAGCTCACCCAACAGAAGAACTGGAGCATGGACCTGGCATAATCACCACGCATCCTTGGGTCCACCGCTAGCACACTCATTTTCGTTGGGAGTCTCCTATTCCCCCTCCAAACCGGATGGTGGCTGAGCACCACGGAAGGACGAGCCCCCTTCATAAATAGATAAGATGAACATCAACAAGGGAGGGAGGCAATGGCGGATCTACATGGGCGAGGCGAAGGAGCAGCCATAAATCCCGAGCACGGCGGCCTGCGGGGGAGAGCGACTTCGGCTACTGGCGGGTGAGGGCGTGGGCGATCGGCGGCTGGCGTGTGAGTGCACGAGAGGTTGATGGCGGCGAGGGCACGAGAGGTTGAGCCACCGGCTGGGGATGAGGAGGAGGCATTGGGGAGTGGATGGAACGAGGAGGGCTCTAGGGTTGCTTTCACCCTGCCGCGTGAAGAGATGTGCATGGAAGGAGACAGACCATTAGGCTTACGCATGGGACCAGCAGTATAAGGCCCATTGGTCATTGAACGCAAGCAAAATGAACGGCCACACGAAAAACCAGTGCCCACGACCTGGCACAGGCCCCACGTCGCGTGCCGCGCGGAGTTGATTGCCAAAACCTCCTCACGCGGGAACGACCAACCCAGCCAACGAGACGACGAGACACGTACCCAGTGAAGCTGACAAGCGGAACCAGAAGCAGTGCTGGCCCACCCGTCATTACGGCAGGCCAAAGGTGGGCGCACAAGCCGGGTGCACAAGCACCGACCGGCCCCTCCGCAGCTGCTGCCCACAACGCACAACGCGCGCAGTGCGCCAGGAGCGTCCCGCCAAGAGCGGTTGACCCTAGAAAACTCTAGCCTACACCCTACACCACGGGACGGACACCCAGTGTAACCGACGAGCGGGACCAAAGACAACAACGGCCCACCCATCATCGGCGTAGCAAAGACATGGGCAGAGAAATCGGGTGCATAAGCGCTGGCCAGCCCTCTGCGGCTCGCCCACGCCACACGACGCGGACGACGCGGTGCGTGTGGAGAGGCGCACGGACACCCAGGATAGTTTCACCCAGCCAATCGGATCCAGCCCGATCCCACAGGTCATTCCCTGTCCAAGATCTACCACGCGGTGAAAACGACACAGGTCAATTCCCATTGAACATCCAATGGCCCGAAGCTAAAAAATGACCACGTTGACCAGAATCGGACGATGAACGAAGGACGCGATCGGGGAGCATCCTGGGAGCGAGTTGCCCAGCCTTTTTATAGTTTTGAATATGAGAATTATGCAGTGTCATGTCTTTTAGCCAGCCATAATATATGTGAAATGTACAATGTCATTCTGTTTAACCAGGCATCATATATTTGAATGATATCTTGCCCATCCTTTTCTTCATTACATTTCCATTTGTCGACAATGTTTGTACATTAAACTACTCTTCCTATGAATCATCCATTTGAGTGGGTGATGGAAAAATCTGGAGTGAAAACAAGGCCTTCAGAGCAGACAGTGCTACCTTTCGAAGCAGATCTCTTGCTGGGTCCTGATAGCTCCTCAGAGATGAATTCAGAGACAGATGACCAGTCCTATTCCCCCACCGAGGTGTATGCTCTAACTTGGCATGGTTATATTGCTCATATCATGCATATGGTGTCTTGCATTGCGTAGTTTAGACATCATATACACAATATTCAACACCATGTTCTTAGTTCACACAACATATATGTGAATGCCCTCTGCTTAGCATATAAATCACATATGTGGATTAAATCATGTGGTCTTGATTACTTAGATAACATGTATGTGAATTATGTCATGCGATCCTGTTCAGTTAGTCATCATATCTATGAATTATGTTATGCTATGCTATCCGGTTTAGATAAACATTATATATGTGAAATTATGTCATGCTATCTGTTTTAGTTAAACAATATACATGTCAACTATTTCATGCCATCTTTTTTCCACACTATCTATTACATATGTCTCATACAATGTCTGTACATTCAACTATTCTTCCTGTTTATCAGCCATTTGAATTGGAGCGAGTGATGGCAGGATCTAGCGGAGTAAAAACACGGTCTTAAAAAAAACGGTGCTACCACTTGGTGGATATAGAACCCCCGTCGTACATGCACGAGAACCAGCCCTAACACACATAACCCAGACTCTCGCAGATTGTACCCCTACTGCGATGGATAGAGAACCAGCTTCACCCAGTCTAACCCCTATCCCAGCAGATAGTAACCCAGTTCCTATTGACACAACACCATCTCCACCACAGAGCTTCCAAACAAGAGTAGTTAGTAAGGCAGCTCCAGTGCCCAAAGCACCAGTACTACCACGGCGAACCCCATCTCCACTAGTTAGTACATCTATTCCCGTGGAGGAAGCAGAACTAGCCATTCATAGTTTAGCATCTATCTCATTTGATGTTATTAAATCCTATGTGCGTATCTTCCCATCATGGAAATATTATACCAAAGATGAAGGAAAATGCGAGTTGCATGTGTTTGTCTAGGAGTTATGCGTAAGTAATGTTATTCATGGAAATTACTTTGCTTTGTCCCATACATTCTACCTCCATGATGGTTATAAAACAACAAATTTTTCTATTTTTCTCTATAGAGAAGGACCGATTTGGAAACTTAGGATGAGGTAACCTGTGCTAATACCTCTTCTATCTTCAAGAATGCTTGGTGGCAATATCAGAATTACCTGAAGAAAACGTGCTTCAATGGCAAAGAAACTCATCAAATTCCCTTACGTTCTCCTGAGACACATTTACTGGACGATGATTGGGAACGCCTTGTTCCGTACTGGTCCTGAACCAAGAATGTGGTAAGGTCTATGAGCTCATTTTTTAAAGTACTACATGCTTGCGTCTTACTATACTCTATTCATGTAGAACAAGTGCTTAAACCTTAAGAACAACTGTTCTCATTTAGGATTCCATTGCTATCGTGCATACTGCTTTGCTCTTGTATCACTGTATTCACTCATACAAACTTATTTTTAAATTGGAAGATCCAATCGAAACTCCAATGGCACAACAGGTATGTTTATGCATGTTTCTTTAACAGGTTTGCTCTTATAAATAGCTCTTTTGATTTCAATTTCAATTGTGTATACAGTTGACTTCTCATATCATGCACATTACTAGCATCACAACAGAGCCAATAGTGTTGTTGTACATGTAGACCCATGCTACCCATCTGAAATCTTGTTGTGCCATGTAGTTTCCCACGCTTTGTATTATGTCAGTGCTGCTTTCTCTTGAACTAATATGATTTGAACCGTTTCTCTATTTTGATTTGGCAAGACAATGCAGTGACCATAGGACATAAATATATGTTTGTTTTATGCTTTTATAATGTACTACTTGGCAATAGAAGACTTGGTAGTTTAATCTTGTCCACCTTACTAATGAACTGGTTCACCGAAATGAGTTTCATATACTAGTACATGCTAAACCTTTTATGTGTCTCCTTATTTCTTCTTTTAGAATGCTGACAGAATATTGGGGAAGAGAGTGCCTTATTAAGAAATGGTAAAGGAAGTGATGCAGATAAGGTTCCGGACAGTGAGACATCATTGTTGGTCTCCAATAAAGCTGATAAAACAGCTAAGGAAAACTATCTTGAAGACAGTGAGACAACCCCAAGGTCATGTCTTGGTTTAGTGTTCGAGGTACTAGCCACTACCACTGGCACAAGCTATTCAAACTCACTATCTGAATCAGTTTTGTTTCTTGAGTCTCAACTACAAGCAGAAAGACATCGATCAGCTGTGCTACGACAAGAAGCCGAAGGACTGCAGAAGTCCCTCGAGCATTCAGATGCATACTTTCTGGTGCAACAACAAGCATTGGAAGATTTTAGCGCCAAACAGGACAAAGCTAATAAGCTTGCTAAGCTTATTGCCAGCATGGTGGATACCCAGGATAACGTTTCTTGAGCACTTCTGAAGTTGTTTCAGTTATGGACTTGTTTTGCTGCCGCATTTATTTGTACTGGTGGCCAATTTAGATGGCCAGTGTATGTAATATGCTGCTTTGTTCCCTATATTTGCACTGTTGGCGAACTTTGATGCCCAGTGAATGTAATATGTGTAATAGCCGTAATAGCCTGGCGTTAGTTGCTTGCTTATTTATTTCCTTATTGTCTTGTTTAGTTGTTTGCTTGTAGTCACTGTAGTTATTTTTCTGCTTTTTCTAGTGGCCACAATAACCTAATTTTGGTAACTACGCCACAATAACCATGGCAACACACGGGCTGTTGTAACCATGGGCCTCCTGTGGACCGTAGGATCCATGGGCCTTCTACGTGCCATAGGTTCCACTAGATCCATGATGGCGCGCATAGCTGCGCCCGTCTATTGTGATAGAATTTTTAATAACTTCTTGCATTGTAGTGAAAGAAATTTGAAAAATACATTAAAACCGTAAGGCAGAATTGGAATGCAGTGCAATTATTACTTCTCATCCCCCTATAGTTCAGAAATGTAAATAGAGGTTACAACAAAGGAATAAATTTCTCCTACTGGCAATCTGCGTTCATACAATTCGACAATATTTGCATTTGGGCATACATTAATACACATATAGTGCATTAAAACACCATGGACTAACCGAAGTCCATAAAAATACATAACTAAGATCTAGACGGTCAAAAGAATCATTTGTCAAAAAACATGTCAAACTTACTCATAGAATAGAGATGAACAATTTGAACAATTTTAGTGTTTTCATAGAGACTGTTGAAATACAATAACATTTTTCTTTGACCATTCATTGCTTTCTTTGAGTATGTCTTTGTTGTCTCAAATTACTTTCAATGTAGTTCTTTGAATACGTCTTTGTTGTGTCAACATAGATCGCTGATAATGTAATTTAACTCATTGAGGAGATCTTCTCTGGTTGAATAATTTCATATGATCTACAATAAGGAAAGTTTTCTTGAGGGAAGAAACTAAAAATCACCCCCAAAGCGCTCGATCAAGTGGTAGTAGGTTGTTATGAAATTCTAACTCAAGTAGTGCGAAATGCAAATAAATTAAAGTTGTTCACCATAAAGCAACATCATAATGTAAGCGATAATAGAGTATACTGATGCAGCTAAACAGTAGCATCGCTACTCAAATACTCCCTCCATAAAGAAATATAAGAGTGTTTAGATCACTACGCTCTTATATTTCTTTATAGAGGGAGTAGAATTTATGTTAATATTCGTAACAGAGGATCACCTACCATAAGTACCTAGTATCAAGATTTAGAAATCTTGTATGGCTATGAAACATCCTTGCTGAATTATTCAAGCTGGGAAATAAAATAGAGGTCCACTATCATGCTATTGTTTCTACATGCCCATAATAAATTATGGTACCTTTCAACATTTATCCACTTGCGTGAAGACATGCAAGGTTTCTAAAATAAATGACCACCACATTAATCAAGAGAAACCTGCATAGTTTTTGTAAGTGAGCCATACCTAAAGTGATCATGAAAAAGATCATATGGCACTTTCATTTCACTCATGTAAATTTAAGATCTTGGCGTTTTGGCTAGCAGTTGCTCTGCATATTCTAGTTGCTCTGCCGACTCTTATTCCTATTTAAGTAAGTCTTGTTGCAAGGTGTTACTACTTCCTTGCAAACATGTAGAAGCTTTTGAGGTGAAACAAATAAGTGCAGGACAAGGAAAACTGAACAAATTGGTGGCACAAAAATTACACCTTTTGGCCAGCCCGCTAAGAACAATTATGTCCTGCTCCTTCTAATAACAACTTGAACCTATGGAAATAGGACACAAATGCTACCCACAGTATGATGAGAAACTTTGATTGCACAATTCTATAGATATCCTCACTATTCAAAGTAATGGCATTAACTCCTCCACAAGGCAAGAACCATGATATTTCAGTTTTAAATGAAAAATACCTGACCACAAAGGATGGCATGACAACAGATCATCAAACTAAAAAAGGCCAATCTATATAAACCATATAGAGTTTCAAATAACAGAATCAATGCGACCATGAAGCCTCAAATCATGGAAGTGCATAATGAACACCTCTCAGCTACAGCTTGAAAGCTTAGCTTTCGTTCGATAATAAGAAATATCAAAAAAATGTAATGTTGTTTGACCCAAGTTTCAGAGTTCAGGGTCCACCTTGACATCCTTTACTAAATAACAAAACTTCTCCCTTGCGTGTGTATATAGCATGATAAAAAAATCAAAACCCTCAGAAGTTTAAAGAAACAATAACCGAACATGTGTTTGCACAACTTGGACAGATGAAAAATTAATCAATTTGGCCATATACTTTTCCAAAAATTACTATGTTATATTCTATCATAAAATTTACCATGCTTTTGTACGAAGCTATGGAAATATGCTAATTCCAAAAACTAATGAGATGTGAGCTCCTACCTAGATGGGGAAGCCGCTAGAATAAAAATATATAAATAGCACGGGGAGGAATAAAAAAAATGTAAAATCAAGATCCTTTGCCTTAATGCATCGTAAGGTCAGATCCTCATCAATAGCTTGCATATTGTCATTCACTTTTTTAATAGAAGGGGTTAACGTCAATATGGATTAATGTTCAGTGATTAAACAACATGTGTGAGTTCATAGTCTATTTGACAAAAAATAAAAGGATTTCAGATAGAAAAGTAATTCACCGCAAAATGCTTAATAGATTAGTAGTGCAAACATCTTAGGTATCCTCGTATCATAGCTTGTGTTATACATGTGTTTGCTACACTTGGTAGAGTATAATATACAAATGGTGTCCCTGCAGAGTCGTGTTAACTAACAGCATAAGAACGATATAAGAGGTAATTATGTATAACACTTGATTATGAAGAATGAGATTTACCTAGTGACCCAGCCTATAATCTAATTGTTGTCGCTTCCATTTCTTGCAACGTCTAGGGTTAAAAGGGGAAGATGAGCAGGCGCTGAAGCAAAAAAAGAAGAACGGATCCAAACTGATTAGATTGGAGAAACAAATTGTGGTGGCGAATCGAGAAAGGCTACCAAACCTTTGAGTCATCCTGGTTGGAAGCAGAATTGAAAGATCGAGTCCAGCGATGATACAATAGGTAGCAGAAATCCTTGCATCGCCGCTCCACACATACCTTCCACCCCATACCTGCGATCCATGTCGTTCTTCGCATTGTTGATCTAGCACGACACTGCCTTATTCACATCTTTCCCATCACCGTATTATTTTCCCTCGGCTTAGTCCCAACCCCGATCACTTCTAGATCCAACCAAAGAGATGCTGGATGATTGACGCGCAGCCTGGTGTGAAGATAGGTTAGGACTCAGGAGGGGAGGGGACTCATGGGAGGAATACCATTGGACGGAAACGTGAACTGCGAATGGACATGGCTAAATGGGCCTCCTACGCTCTACCGGGACCCAATTAACTAGGTTGCTTGAAAACTGTTACGGGAGCAGCATCCCCTCGACCACTGGCCCACGTAGCAAAGCATCGAACGACCAGGCACATTCAAATTGGGAAAACGGACGGTTCTCGAGAGTGATGGCTGGGAGCATTGAGAGAGCTGGGAGGGTGCTCAGTTTTAATATATCTAAATGGGCTTTCTATGGGCCGTATGATCTATGGACCTTCTACGGGCCATAGGATCCATTGGCCTTCTACGAGTCATAGGATACATGGCCCTTCTACTGGGCGTATAATCATTTCACCAATCATGGGCCGTACTATTCTTGGATCACAATGGGCCATTAATAGGCCATACTTGATAACGGTATGCAAACAGCCCAACTGGTTGACGGGCCACAAACGGGCCGAATGTAACCACGGGCTGAATTTGGCCCACAAACGAAACATGCCAGTAACGGACCATAACTAACCGAATTCCAGAAATGATCCCAAGAATAAATGGGCCCTTAGAAGGCTGAAAGGTAACACGAGCTGGAAATGGATGATGGAATAATGGGCCGTTAATGGGTATAAAGTGATACACTATTCATTATGGGCCAGTTTCATCCCGGGCCTTTAATGGGCCCAGAGTTAGAAAGGGCCTCCTATGGGCCAAAAGACGTCATGGGCCATACATGGGCCGGAAGTTACAACGGGCTTCTATCATATTGGATGGACGAGATGACGCTATTGGGCCAAATTCCGGTCGGTCGTGAGTTAGCGGCCTGTAAATGGGCTATATGCAAACAGGTCGTTAACATGCTTTCCGTGGGCCGGCCCGTTACCTTTTGACCAAGTCAAACGGGCCGGCCTTTTGCTAGAATGGGCCTATGTTGTGTCGTGCCACGTGTCGATGAATCATAGGCACCTTCGGTCTAGTGAGTGGATGACATCTATCCCAACGGTGAGCCGACACGTGGTTACTCTGGCCATTGAGAATTTTACACGTGGAAAATCCCTATTGGTCCGGGCTGTTAACGGGTTATCGGATGCAAACCGGAACCCGATAGCTTAACGGCGAACCGTTATGGTGGATGCCACGTGTCGGTCACCCTTGACGAAAGCACTTCTGTGACGCGTGATTTATCGTCATGGAAGTGGACACTTCCGTGATGATAATTTTGGTAATGTCATGGAACACTTCTACGATAGCACAGGTATGACTATCTTGATTCTGTCATAAAATCGTCATGGATGTACATACATGATAGAAAACGTGACCTACTGTGACAAACATGTATCATCACAGAAGTGTATTTTTTTGTAGTGATCACTAGTACAACGAGGTGCTATACAAACGGTTTTTAACCCCTTTCCGCGACGGCATTTGGAATCGTCGCCTAGTGAGTGCCCGCGATAGGACGCTCCTTCCCACACGACCCAGAAACCAACGGGGATATCGCCTTCCTGGAGAGCGCTTGGCAAAATGAGTTCATGTGCGACCAGCTAGCGCTCAAATACGGAAATACGTACAGTAGAGCTAAAAATACAATTATATAGGCGAAATTGCTTCCGGTTGTCCATGTCAAAACCAGCAGATCTTGGGTAGGGGGTCCCGAACTATGTGTCTATGGATCGAAGGTAATAGGGGCAGGGGACACGGTGTTTACCCAGGTTCGGGCCCTCTTGATGGAGGTAAAGCCCTACATCATGCTTGATTGACTTTGATGAGTATAGGGGTTACAAGAGTTGATCTACCACCAGATCGTAATGGCTAAAACCTACATGTCTAGCCTGTATGATTATGATTGCCGCTATAGACTAAACCCCCCCAGTTTATATAGACACCGGATGGGGCTAGGGTTATACAGAGTCAGTTTACAAATAAAGGAATCTTCATACCGAGTGCCAAGCTTGCCTTCTATGCCAAGGAGTGTCCCATCCAGTTATGGGAGAAAGCCTTCCATTTTGTATCTCCATGGCCCATGAGTCCGGCCCATGTCATATAGCCCGGACGCCCGAGGACCCCCTAATCCAGGACTCCCTCAGTAGCCCCCGAACCAGTCTTCAATGACGATGTGTCCGACGCACAAATTGTCTTCGGCATTGCAAGGCGGGTTCCTCCTCCAAATACTTCAAAGCATCTGAACCAAAGGACTATATACGGCTTTTACATCTTCGGTCTTGGTAAGGTGAATTCTTCGAACAACTCAGTTTTACATTAAATGTTATACCCTTCGGCTTCTGTGCCATCGTCGCCCTGGCTTCCATGTGTCAGAAGAATACGAAGGGTCCAAATATTTTTACACATAGCAACCGGGCCATGTAGGGAAGGCATCTATTTAAGGAGATTGAATCTCAGATGCCATTCCACACTAGGTGAAAATCTCAGAACTTGCCACAAGAAACCACACAAACATGGCCGGCGCTCCCAGTTCCTCCTCCCCTCCCCACGGTCCTCAAAAAGGCGATTGGGAGTGTTGGTCGGTATCCCATGCCCAACTGATCAAGCTTCAGGTGCAGGGATACCTCCCTCCCGCAGATCTAGTCCCTGTTCGGGCGGGATTAACTTCCATCAACAGCGAAGCCCTGGCGAAAAACTTCCCCAATCCTACCGAGGGGGAGCGAGTGTGCTTCATTTCCTTTCTATTAAGAGCGTTGGATTTCCAATCCATCCTTTCCTCCAAGGTCTCCTTGAGTACTATGGCCTCCAACTGCACAATCTCACGCGGGCTCAATTCTGTAAATCGCGGGATTCGTCACTCTTTGTGAGCTATTCCTAGGCTGCGAGGCCCATTTTGAGTTATGGAGGAAACTTTTCTGCCTCGTCCTTCGCTCCCAAAAGGAATCCATATTTGAGGTAGGTGGCGCTGAAGTGTGGTGCATAGCCGGGACAGGATACCTATCCGGCACTCCGAAGAAGGCACCAATCAGACACAGCCTTCCCGAATTTTCCAGCGCTCCATTAAGGAAGCGCCACAGCTGGTGCCCCCGGAGCCTCGAGGAGGAAGACAATGCGGTGGTTAAAAAGTTAATGGTCAAGATAAAAACACTCGTCCAGTCCGGACTATCAATAATCAAAGTAATGGCGATTTCGATAACGCGAGGTGTTTAGCCACTCCAATCTAGAGGGCTCCCTATATGGCACTACAACAGGGAAGATGACGCATCGCGGTGCGGGCGCAAGGTTCCATAAAACTTTGCTGCCTTGGCCACCATGTTGGCTGATCTTTATAAAGGGGAGAAAGAAGAGTTCACTCGCCTTAAATGTCGAGAAGGATTTTCCATGTACCATCCTCCCAGCTGGGTGAGTCTTTGCTTCATAAATTTATTCGATCTCCTTCGAGAGTCATACTTATTGCAACTTTTAATCCAACTATCTTTAACAGGAATGGAGGAGGGCTGTCGCAGGAATTTATAGCCCTGCTCTGCAGCCATAGGATCATATTCGGGACCTGGATCCCGGATTTGAGGAGGATCAGGATATATTTGTAGAGCAGAAGGAGGGGGTCTTCTATCAAGCGAGCTACGGCGTCACAGAATTGGCCATTATAGCCGATTACCCCGGCCTTCTCCCTTCCTCTCACGTAAGTACCCCGAAGACGTCTCCTCCAAAAGAGTTCTCTAACTGCGCTTCACCCACTGCATTGTCTCGTGCTTTAAAGGGGCGGCGCCCGTCTCACCACTCCGTACCAGAGGCATCCCTTAAAAGGGCGGAGCTTGTGCGAGGTGGGTCTTCGAAGTGAAAGGTGGATGGCAACACTGCCCAACCTTCATCAAAGAGGTATGGTTTTCAATATGCCCCATGGCAATCATGCCAAATTGTAACGTTCCTTACTACACCATATTTCAGGAAGAGCATTTGTCGTACTGTAACCGGAGACCTTGTCGGACATGCGTCCACCAATCCGACCCCGGACCCTACCTCCAGGGCTAGAGTTGATATGGGTGTAATGCCAGATTGTCCTCTCTGCGAAGATTCGAATAATGTATCTGTCACCAACTCCGAAGTGGAGAGTGCAATGAAACATCGGCGCCGGAGGGCCGCTATGCGTGGCCCCTACTTTACTAAAGAGGCATTCAATGCCTTCAGCTCGGCGGATGCATACATCTGAGCCGCTCGGGATGGGCTTGCTAGAGCCACTTACTAGCTTTCAAAGGATATGCGGGTAAGATCATACTGAGCAGATTTAATAATCATAAACCAGTAGCGCCCGAGACTTGGAATAGTTGAAGCAACTGATTTTAAGGATCATTGTATAATCACGTACTCGCGGAGAAGAACAACATGTTGTCTCAGGAGCTGGAAAAGTGTCGGACCCAGCTAACTACTATTAGCGCTGAACTAGAGAAGTCCAAGGAGGCACCAACTGGTAATGTCCCCTTTTGTCTGAAAATTAAAATCATTTGCTAGTAATATTATTCAAATAAACATTGTTGTATTTAAGATGGCGGGATCGTCGGATCAGCTGGAAGAGAAACTGAAGGCCGCTCAGGTGGCTAAACAACACGCCGAAAGGCAAGAGGCCGCTGATCAGCGTGTACTGACACGAACCAGAGATGAGAAGAACAAGCTGCAGGACGCTAACACCCAGCTAGGCGAAGAGCTGAAAGACATGCGAGCCCAACTGGCGGACGCCTGGAAGGAGAACCAAAAGCTGAGAGGCGACGTATTCAGTATGCCTTTTAACTTATTTCTGTGCAGCTCGCTAATGCGAATCCTAATAGGTTTATTTCTGTAGGTGTGCTGACTGGCCCACCCGAAGAAGAGGTGTCCAGATTTCAAGGCGACCTGCTACAAGAGCTGTCTAAGATGCATGAGCAAGCTCGGAAGGCAATGAGAAACATCGCTAATGCTTTATGGCCAGCCGATTCTCCTCCATGAAGTATAGAGGAACTCATTAATTTATTCAAGGGATCTTGGCGCCGTTTTGGGCTATGGAAGATATCAGCCTGCCGAGAAGGTGCTCGGGAAGCCTGGGCCATGGTTAAAACACGGTACACCAGACTTGATCAAAATCATATGGCGCGGGTTGGACCTCGAGGATCCGATGGACAGGAAATTCCAGCCAGCCTGCTGTATGACCAAGTGAAGATAGCCTCCAAGTTTTAGAGGGTCTAGAGGAAGAAGAAGTTTTTGAGTCCAAGTAGCAATGTACTTTTATTGAGAAACTTGTCTCCAACCGAATTTGTAAAAATATTGTCATGGCAGACTTTCTGCTTCGACCTCCGAAAACCCTAGGTTTGGAGTGTTTCCAAATACTATACCATAGGTAAACACCAAAGTTTGTTCGGAAACCAGGCAGTCCGGCCATAGTTTCTTGAACAGTCAAATTGTATTCGGGGAGTTATGTTATATTACATTTGATTGTAAGGAACATCTTCCAGGGAGAATAGTTCCGTTAAGGGTTCCTTTCCCTGGGCTAGCATGTGGTTTTTTTGCATACCGAAGCTGTGATGCTAAAAATCACAGTACACGTTATAGTCTGGGGGCTTTGTATTGCAACAAGGGAAGTTCGTCTTTTGGTCGCCGACCAATTATTCCCTTAAGAATGCTAGCTTTCGACTTCAGTCGTCTGAGGTACACATCCGGATAACCCGACTGTAACAAACACAGAGGTCTTCCCTTTATGCTCTAGCCGAACAATCGGGAACGTAGGGCATAAGCACAGGAGCCAGGCAACCGAGCTTGGCAAAAGCTTCAGTCATAAAGGTGCAAATAATGGTGAAGAAAAGACATATATGAGTAGTCGACACATATATACGGTGAGCTTGATGCTCGAAAAATAATAATAATAAGCTTCTTGTGAAAAGAATCCCCCAAGTATTGTTGGGGTATATACATTTAAGGATGTATACCCCTTAGGTGGGCGGTTTATCCGAACACGAGCTAGAAGTCATATAAAAATGCTAAAAAAGAAAACGGTGAAAGGGATAAAAGAAGGAACACGAAAAAAGGTATATGTGCGGACTGAGGCGTAGAATCTTCGGAGCCTTGCAGCATTCCATGGGTTGGGCTACAAGCGATTATCTGAAGCATTGCAAAGGCGATAGGCTCCTCCAGTGAGAACTTTCATCTGTAATGAAGGGACCCTCCCATTTGGGTTTGAGCTTGTCCTTTTTCTTCTCTGGTAGGCGTAGAACGAGTTCACCGACATTGTAAATCTTTGCCTGTACTTCTCTGCTTTGATATCACCGAGCCTGCTGTTGGTAGAATGCGGAACGGGCCTTCGTGACATCACGCTCCTCCTCCAGGCCATCCAAGTCGTCTTGTCGATCAAGCTCGGCTTTTCTACCTTCGTACATGCGCACTCGAGGTGAGTCGTGAATAATGTTGCAGGGCAAGACTGCCTCCGTGCCGTACACCATGAAGAAAGGTGTATATCTGGTCGTGTGATTGGGCATGGTCCGCAGCCCCCGGAGTACGGAATCGAGTCCCTCAACCCAGTGCTTGTCTGATTCTTGCAGAGATCGCACTAGTCTGGGTTTGATGCCGCTCATTATCATACCGTTAGCTGGTTTGACCTGACCATTTGTCTGAGGGTGATATACGGAGGCGTAATCGAGCTTGATGCCCAAATTGGCACACCAAGTTTTCACCTAGTCGGCTGTAAATTTAGAGCCATTGTCAGTAATAATACTGTGCGGGACACCATAACTGTGTATGACGCCGGATATAAAGTCTATCACCGGTCTGGCTTCAGCCGTTTTAACTAGTTTGGCTTCTATCCACTTAGTGAACTTGTCGATCATAACCAATAAGTATTTCTTTTTATGGCCTCCCCCTTTAAGAGGTCCGACCATGTCAAGCCCCCAAACCCCAAAGGGCCAAGTGATGGGGATTATTCGTATGGCAGTGGGCGGCATATGGCTTTGATTAGCAAAAGGCTGGCATCCAACGCAGCACTATACGAGGTCCTGTGCATCTACTCGGGGCATGGGCCAAAAGAAACCCGTACGGAAGGCCTTACTTACAAGGGCCCGAGCTGTGACGTGATGGCCACTAAGACCAGCGTGTGTTTCAGCCAAAAGTTGTCATCCCTCTTCTTTGGAGATACATCTATGAAGGACTCTGGTAGTACTTTTCTTGTATAGTTCTCCTTCGTGAACTTTGTAGGCCTTCGAGCATCGAACAAAGCGACGGGCCTTAGTATGATCCTCAGGGAGCTCATTCCTAGTCAGGTAGGCAAGGAAAGCCTCGGTCCACTGCGTAATTATAGCCATGATCTCATGGGCCGATGGTGTTATTTCGGTGCCCGAGCCCCCGATGATATCGGAACTACGTTCAGAATCTGGGGGTATGATGGGCTCCGGGCCAATGTTGCCGCTCTCGTCCTGCCACACCATCGATGGTTTGAAGTGCCTTTCCACAAAGGTGTTAGGTGGAACGGGGTCGCGTTTAGCGCCCATGTGAGCAAGGATGTCTGCGGCTTGATTACTCTCTCGAGCCACGTGGTGAAACTCGAGCCCCTCAAGCCGGGCTGATATTTTGAGTACGGCGTTGCGGTAAGCCGCCATCTTTAGATCTTTTGCATCAAATTCTCTGTTTATTTGCGATATTGCAAGGTTTGAATCCCCGTGCACCTCAAGGCATTGTATGCCCATGGAGACAGCCATCCAGAGACCATGCAACAGGCCCTCGTATTCGGTTGCATTGTTAGAGTCTGTATACAGTATTTGGAGCACATAACAGACTGTTTCTCCTCTGGGGGTTTTTAAGACAACACCAACCACAAGTCCTGATAGCATTTTAGAGCCATCGAAGTGCATCAACCAGTTGGAATACGTGCCATACTCTTTAGGGAGTTCGGCCTCTGTCCATTCGGCAACAAAGTGAGCCAACACCTGATATTTAATGGCTCTGCGTGGTTTGTACGTTATTTCAAATGGTAAGAGCTCAATGGCCCATTTAGCAACCCAGCCAGTGGCATCCTGGTTGTTTATAATATCATTGAGTGGTACTTCTGAAGCCACCATGATCGAGCACTCTTGAAAGTAGTGCCGCAGCTTGCGGGATGCCATAAAGACCCCATATGCTATCTTCTGATAATGCAGGTATCGAGATTTGCATGGTGTAAGGACCGTCGATACGTAGTATACTGGTTCTTGGAGTGGGAATTTATGCCCCTCTGCTTCTCATTCGACGACAAGCACCGCACTCACCACCTGGTGAGTTGCAGATATGTAGAGCAACATTGGTTCACCGATGTTTGGTGCGGCCAGGATTGGGTTGCTTGTTAGCAAAGTTTTTATTTCCTCTAGTCCGGCTATTGCAGCGTCCGTCCATGCAAAGTGGTCGGTGCGTCGGAGCAGGCGATACAATGGCAATGCCTTTTCTCCTAATCTGGAGATAAAACGGCTCAAAGCTGCCATGCACACGGCTAGGTTTTGGACATTATTGAGGTCAGTTGGTGTTGCTAATTGTGATAGGGCTCAGATTTTGGCTGGGTTTGGTTCAATTCCTCTATTGGAGACGATGAACCCGAGCAGTTTGCCGGTAGGAACGCCGAAAATGCACTTTTCTGGATTGAGCTGTGTATCATATGTTCGGAGGTTGTCGAATGTAAGGCGTAAATCGTCCAGCAATGATTCAACATGCTTGGTTTTGATGACTACGTCATCTACATACACCTCCACAGTATTGCCGATTTGCTTTTCCAGGCACGTTTGAATCATGCGTTGGTAAGTGGCGTCGGCGTTCTTGAGCCCAAAAGGCATAGTGTTGAAGCAGAAAGGCCCATACGGGGTGATGAATGCCGTTGCGGCCTGGTCGGATTCCGTCATCTTAATTTGATGGTATCCGGAGTATGCGTCGAGGAAACAAAGTGAATCATATCACGCGGTTGCATCAATAATCTGGTCGACGCGAGGTAGTGGGAAGGGGTCCTTAGGGCAGGCCTTATTGAGATCTTTGAAATTGACACACGAGTGCCAGGATTTATCCTTCTTTGGTTCCATGACCAAGTTTGCTAGCCAGTCCGGATGTTCGATCTCTCTGATAAACCCGGCTTCGAGTAACTTGGGTAGTTCCTCCCCCATAGCCTGTCGTTTGGCTTCGGAAAATCGCCGCATCGTTTGCTTGACTGGCTTGTATCCCTTTAATATATTGAGATTATGTTCGGCTAGTCTGCGTGGGATTCCTAGCATATCAAAAGGGTGCTAGGCGAAGATGTCCCAATTCTCGCGCAGGAAAGCGCGTAATGCGGCATCAACCGTCAGATCCAGCTGTGCCCCAATGGAAGTTGTCTTCTTGGGGCCCGTCGGGTGAACTTGAAATTTGACTATTTCGTCTGCTGGTTTGAAGGAAGTTGAGTTAGGTCTCTTATCGAGTATTACGTCATCCCTATCCACTTTGGAACATAAAGAGGTTAATTCTTTGGCCGCAAGGGCCTCCGATAGTGCCTCGAGGGCCAGGGAAGCGGTTTTGTTTTTGGCGCGGAGTGCTATGTCCGGATCACTGGTGATAGTGATTTCCGTTGGGCCCAGGCATTTTGAGCTTCATATACCCGTAATGGGGTATAGCTTGAAAGTATGTGAATGCGTCTCACCCCAGCAGGGCATGATACCCACTATTGAAAGGCGCCACATGGAAGAGTAACTCTTCGGACCTATAGTTCTCCGCGTGCCGATTACCACGTCGAGTTTAATTTTCCCCAAGCATCTTGCTTCCCGACTGGGTATAATGCCTCGAAAGGTTGTATTACTCTGCTCAATGCGACTATTGTTCATTTGCATTTTACTGAGCGTGTCCTCATAGATGAGGTTTAGTCCGCTGCCACCGTCCATTAACACTTTAGTGAGCCGGAGCCGTCCAGGATTGGGTTTAGGACCAAAGCGGCTGGTGTCCGGACTGAGTGGGCCCTTGGTTCGTCATCGGCATTGAAAGTAATCGCCACATCGTTCCAAGGATTTATTGCTGCTATTTGGCAGACTTCGGCGAGGTCGCGGAGCGCCCTTTTGCACCAATTATTTGATGAGAAGGTCTCGAAGACCATGAATACTTTGAGATCGTCGTCCTCCGAAGAGTACTTCTCTAGGGTAGTGTTGGTGAGGATACCCTCGCCGCTCCTGGCCACTTGCCGGAGTATCCAACATGCCTGTAGGTTGTGCGTTGGTTCGGTATTCGGCGTCATGTGTATTAGACAGGGCCTATCGATCCATTCCTCGAAGACAGTTCTATATCCCGTAAAGGGCTTAATTTTCCTGTACACGGGATGATGATCAGGTGCCCCGCGAGGGTGCATCCATTTTGCTCGTCCGGGAGATGGCTTAAAGGCCTGTGGTTCCCAGCGGGCTGTCTGAGTTTTCCAAGCGCTTTCCATTGCACAGTACAGCTGCACTATGTGTGCCAAATCTGCAAAGTGCAGTATGTGACGGCGGTTCTGGGCATTAAGGATTCCCTCATCCGTACAGTTGTTGCGAAATACTAAGATCGCATTGTCATCACAACAATATTTAATCTTTTTTTAACAAGTAGGAATCTAGCCCAAAAGTGATGGACTGTTTCCTGAGGTTGCTGACGTATATTCATTAAATCGCATATGTCCGGGGGACCGGAATTGCTTGGAGAGTATTGCTTGTGGTTGATACGTCTCCAACATATCTACTTCTTCTCACGCTTTTCCTCTTGTTTTGGACTCTAATTTGCATGACTTGAATGAAACTAACCCCGGACTGGCACTGTTTTCACCAGAACTACCATGGTGTTGTTTTTGTGCAGAAATAAAAGTTCTCAGAATGGAACGAAACTTTTTTAGGATTTTTTATACCAATAATAAGAATTTCTGGAGCCAAGACCCACTAGAGAGGGGCCCCTGGGTGGGCACAACCCACCAGGGCGCCCCCTCTCCTGGCGCACCCGGGTGGGTTGTACCCACCTGGTGGCCCCGCTGATGACCCACCTGATACTATAAATTCACATTATTCCAGAAAAAAATTAGGGAGGAAGAATTATCGCGATCCACGAGACGAAGCCGCCGCCAAGCCTTGTTCTTCTTCGGGAGGGCAGATCTGGAGTCCGTTTGGGGTTCCAGAGAGGAGGATCTTTGATCTTCGTCATCACCAACCTATCTCCATCGCCAATTCCATGATGCTCCCCATTGGGAGTGAGTAATTCCTTTGCAGGCTCATTGGTTGGTGAGGAGTTGGATGAGATTCTTCATGTAATCGAGTTATTTTTGTTAGGGCCTGATCCCTAGTATCCACTATGTTCTTAGATTGATGTTGATATGACTTTGCCATGCTTAATGCTTGTCAATTTGGGCCCGGGTGCCATGATTTCAGATCTGAACCATTTATGAATACATCATTATATCCATGTTTTAGATCCGATCTTGCAAGTTATACTCACTTACTACGGTTTTGATCCGGCAACCCCAGAGTGGCAACAACCGGGCCCACTCCCGGTGATGACCGTAGTTTGAGGAGTTCTTGTATTCACTATGTGTTAATGCTTTGTTCCGGTTCTCTATTAAAAGGAGGCCTTAATATCCTTTAGTTTCCAATATGGACCCCGCTTCCACGGGAGGGTAGGACAAAAGATGTCATGCAAGTTCTTTTAATAAAGCACGTATGACTATTTATGGAATACATGCCTACATTATATCGATGAACTGGAGCTAGTGTCGTCTCGCCCTAGGTTATAATTGTTTCATGATGAATATCATCCAACAAGTTAGCGATCCAATGCCTACGAATTTTATCATTATTGATCTTGTTGCGTTACTATTGCTATCATCACTGTTACACTTGCTACAAATTACTGCTATCACTATTACTGTTACCGTTGCTACTGTCACTACTACCAAAACTATCAAACTACTTTGCTACTGATCATATTGCTGCAGATAATTTATCTTCAGGTGTGGTTGAATTGACAACTCAGCTGCTAATACCTTCAAATATTCCTTGGCTCCCCTTGTGTCAAATCTATAAATTTGGGTTAAATACTTTACCCTCGAAAACTGTTGGAATCCCCTATAATTGTGGGTTATCAGTGGTGGGCGGGTGGGATTAAATATGACCCATGTCCCACTAAGGAATCCGGGTTTTGAAGAATTTCTGAGTTTAATGGCCCAGGATCCGGAATGTCCTGGGAGTTTTTGGGCTCGAAGCCTGGTTTTATGTTTGGAGGACGGATAGTTTCCCGAAGATGGGCGTCCGGCTCGTGGAGCTCAGAGATCTGAACATAGTTTGTTTTTAGCATAGGAGGAGCGTTATCCTCACCTTGCTCTTCCACGACGGTCACCAGGTGGGTGACCGGTGGGGATATGATTTCTCTCTGGTCGGGTTTAAGCCCAATCAGATCATATTCTGTTGAGACCCCTAGGGCGGGATGTGATCTAGCAGTTCGTTTAAAGATGAAACATCTGTCGAATCCATCTTATCAATGCTTTCAGGGTTGATGCGGATATGATTTTTGGCAACCGAGGGGTTGATGCATAGATGATTTTTGGCAATCTGGGGGTTGGTGCGGAGATGATTTTTGACAATCCGGGGGACCGCCTCATGCTTTATGCCCGGGCGGGTGCCTATTGTGAAATTGCCGATCTGGAGGGTCTGCCCAGGAACTAGGGCTTTTCCAGAGGTGATTTTGTCGTTGATGACGAGGCAAGCCATCGATCCTTCTATCGACAACATGGAGGAACTCTCAATGAAAGCACCAATGTCGGTGTCAAAACCGGCAGATCTCGGGTAGGGGGTCCCGAACCGTGTGTCTAAGGATCGAAGGTAACAAGAGGCAGGGGACACGGTGTTTACCCAGGTTCGGGCCCTCTTGATGGAGGTAAAGCCCTAAGTCCTGCTTGATTGACTTTGATGAGTATAGGGTTTACAAGAGTTGATCTACCACGAGATCGTAATGGCTAAACCCTAGATGTCTAGCCTGTATTATTATTATTGCCTCTACGAACTATACCCCCCGGTTTATATAGACACCGGAGGGGGCTAGGGTTATACAGAGTCGGTTTACAGAGAAAGGAATCTTCATATCCGAGTGCCAAGATTGCGTTCTACGCCAAGGAGAGTCCCATCCGGTCACGGGGAAAAGAGTTCCATCTTGTATCTCCAACCCATGTCATATAGCCCGGACGCCCGAGGACCCCCTAATCCAGGACTCGCTCACCCGTCGCAAGTATATCCCATATAGTCATTCCCCGCTAAACGTTTCCGTTCGTATGTACATCCCACATAGTCGCTCCAAGGAAAACATTTCCGTTCATAGGTACATCACACACAATTTTCCCCGTTAAATCATTTGTGATAGCGTTGCCATTTCACACGATATTAACAATTTTATCGTTTGTGTTATTGAATTGTCACATCCCTGGTCCTGTTATGCACTAGGCTAGACCTCATGTGAGCATCATGTTTTAATTCAAATGAAATTTTAATTGAGGAATTTTCAAAGCCTCAGAAACCTTCTAAAAATGATCAACATTAAAATCTCCTCAAAGAAGTCCAAGAAAATGTTCCTCTTAGTCTCTAAAAATATTGCAAAGAGGTAAAACTCAAAACAATATTTTTGGTATCTCAGAGTTAATTATTTTGGGCCTTTGAATTAAATAAATAGCTATTTGCATTGGATATATATTTGATATATAAATAATATATGTCCAATAATTACTGGAACATTTTATGTGGTTTGGTATATTTTAACTCTAGCCACATAACTATTTTCAGGATTTTATAAAATGGTTTAGTATTTTACTAAACTAAAACAACACAGAACAAAATAGATAAATAAAAACAGAAATGGAAAGAGAGAGAAGGACTACCTGGCGCTCACCTGGTAGCCCACCTGGCCCAGCAGCACGGCCCAGCCCATCTCCACTTCCCCCCCCCCATGTCGCCTTCCTCCTCGCGCCAGTAGGCACAGGCGCGTGGCCGACGCACGCCGGCGCACGCCCCGGCCACCTCCTGCTTGCCGCTCCACCTCGACACCCCGGACGCCTCCATGCGTGCCACG
>NC_041384.1:364892893-364918631 GCF_002162155.2 Triticum dicoccoides | reverse complement strand
CCTAGCCTCGCTGATGCGCTCAAAGGCTCCGCCTCGACCCCCTCTTCCTCCCCACCGATCCACGGCCCTCCGGAAGCCCTGGATGCTGCCAGCTTCGCCGTTCCCCTCCTCGGCCACCGCGGATCGCTGCCGTCAAATCCGCCCCCGTCCGGCCTCCCTCAAGCTCGCCATACACCTCTACAGGGTCTACGTGAGCTCTCCGTCCGTTTCCCCCTCTCTGTTTCGTCGTTCGCGCGTCCTAGCTAGGTTATCCACCGCGGCCGAGAGCTTCTCGCCGCCGGCCATGGCGTGGCCGTGGCCACAGCCACCGCAGCTCGCTCCCGAGCCCACCGTCGTGCTCACCGCAACCCCAGGAGGCCGCAGCGCCCTTCCGTTTCCCCTCTTGTGCACCGTAGCGCCGTTCCCGCCAACGCCCGAGGTCCGGCAGCCGCTGAGCTCGACGCCGGCGAGGATTACGGCCGCCCTAGCTTCTCCCGTTTGCCCTGTTAGATGCGCGCGAGCCTGGGCATTCCGTAGATGCCCTCCGCCGGCCATTTGGTCGCCGGAGCAAGAAACCCGAAGGCCTCCGCCGCCTCGGCCTCGCCGGCGACTCAACGCCGGCGGGATTGAGTCGTTTGACCAGGGGTTTGACCTCCCCTGGGTCTATGACAGGTGGGCCCCCGCTGTCAAGTGATTAGTTTAAGCTAATCACCACCTAATCTAACCCCCTGACACTGACATGTGGGCCCTAGTGCCCTAATCTTTAATTAAACTAAACTAACCCCCCCTGTCTAACCTGTGTCACTGACGTGTGGCTCCCACACGTCAGGTTTGACCCTGGGCGACCCAGTTGACCTGCTGACCTCAGCCTTACGCCATGTTGACGCAATATTCCTTTTCTGGAATTTAGTTCATTTTATAAATATTCAAGAAATTCCAGAAAATTGTAAAAACTTCTAAAAATCATAGAAATTCAACCGTAACTCCAAATTAAATAAATTATATATGAAAAATTATCAGAAAAATTCAAGGAATCCATCTGTACCATTTTCATGCATGTTAGAACAGCTTATAGCTGCTGTTTAGCACAAATCAATTAAATGGCATTTGAATAATCACATATGGAGTTTGAATTTGAATCTTGTATTCAAACCAACTTCATTTAATCTGTTGCTAGTTGCATTAGCTCAAAACACATTCATATTGCCATGTCATGAGCATGCATCATATTGTGCATTGCATTGATTGTATTTCTTCTTTGTTGCCGGTATCTGTTCCCTCCCGGTAGACGATGTTCCGACGTTGTGATCGTTGACACTGATGAAGACTCAATGTTATCTTCAGAAGTGCCAGGCAAGCAAAACCCCCTTGTTCATTCCGATAAAATCCCACTCTCTCGCTCCTGCTCTCTTTTACTGCATTAGGACAACACCGATTCATCTGTTACTTGCTGCGGTAGCTGAACCCCTTTATCCTTGCATGACCTGTCATTACCACAGTAAATAAATGAAACCCACTAGCATGAGTAGGAGTTGTTTGAGCCCTGTTGTGCCTACTCATTCATGCTTGCTTGTCATGCCTGCTACTGCTTAGAGTTGAGTCAGGTCTGATTCATCGGGGATGAATCAGAGGCGTGTGAACATGTCCTACTGTGTGTGAGCTAAGTGTGTGAACACGATTTGGTAAAGGTAGCGGTGAGAGGCCATGTAGGAGTACATGGTGGGTTGTCTCATTGCAGCCGTCCTCAGGAACTGAGTTCTGTGTTTGTGATCCATGATTCAGCTACTACCACGCATTGGGCCCGAAACCAATGGACCCTCTCGGCTTCTTAATCGCCCTTGTCCTCTGTCCAGGAGTTGCAAGTAGTTTCTGGTGTTTGTAGTATGCTGGAGGCCGTGCGCAGCGCTGACCGTAGGGGTGGGCTGTGATGCGGTAGGCACGTGGCCGGGTAAATCGGACGCCCGTTTGGTGTCACGGAACCCTGTTCACATCGTTTGGGGCTGTGAGCGAAACTCCGGCCGGATCTCCTCATGGATGGAACCCGAATAGGCGATAAACCTGGACTAGAGACTTGAGTGTTTAGGCAAGCCGTGGCCGACACCCACGTTGGGCTTCCGCTTGAAGGTTGCCGAGTACATGTCGTGTAAACGGCGGTAAGTGGTGAGAGCGTGTGTGAAGAAGTACACCCCTGCAGGGTTAACATCATCTATTCGAATAGCCGTGTCCGCGGTAAAGGACTTCTGGGTTGCTTATATCAGTTCATAGACAAGTGAAAGTGGATACCCTAAAATACGCAAGATAAGCATGAGTGCTATGGATGGCGTTCTCGTAGGGAGACGGGAGCGGATCCATAGTGGTGTATTGATATGGTGAATATGTGGACTCGTGTGCACCACCTCAAAAGAGTTACTCGCAGTCGTAGTTTAGGATAGCCACCGAGTCAAAGCTGGCTTGCTGCAGTTAAACCCCACCACCCCTTTGTTGATAATGATGCATATGTAGATAGTTCTGATGTAAGTCTTGCTGGGTACACTTGTACTCACGTTTGCCTATTTTATGTTTTTGCAGAGAGACTTCGGTCTCGCTAGTAGTTCCGCGTGGACTTCGACGTTTAGCTTGTTACCTCAGCTACGAGCTTGTGCCTCGGCAGGATTGGTAGATAGTCAGGCTTCTCAGCCTTTTTCATTTATAGATGTCTGTACTCAGACATGTTAAGCTTCCGCATGTGCTTTGACTTGTATGCTCTGATTGTTGGGTCATAAGACCCATGTTTGTAATATCTCGCTCCTCGGAGCCTATTGAATATTTACTTGTGTCGTAGAGTCATGTTGTGATGCCATGTTGTATTTGCACATATCGAGCATATTGTGTGTATGTTATTGAAATGCTTGGTATGTGTGGGATCTAGCTATCTAGTTGTTTATCCTTAGTAGCCTCTCTTACCGGGAAATGTCTCCTAGTGTTTCCACTGAGCCATGGTAGCTTGCTGCTGCTTCGGAACACTTAGGCTGGCCGGCATGTGTCCTTCTTCGTTCCTGTGTCTGTCCCTTCGGGGAAATGTCACGCGATGAATACCGGAGTCCTGTTAGCCCGCTACAGCCCGGTTCACCGGAGTCCTGCTAGCCCAGTGCTTCAGCCTGGATTCACTCGCTGATGACCGACACGTTCGATGTTGGGTCATGGATGCCTGTCCCTGTAAGTTTGTGCCACTTTGGGTTTACGACTAGCCATGTCAGCCCGGGCTCCTTATCATATGGATGCTAGCGACACTGTCATATACGTGTGCCAAAAGGCGCAAACGGTCCCGGGCAAAGGTAAGGCGACACCCGTGGGAATACCGTGCGTGAGGTCGCAAAGTGATATGAAGTGTTACATGCTAGATCGATGTGGCATTGAGTCGGGTCCTGACAGCGTTGGTATCAGAGCTTGACTGCCTGTAGGATTACCAAGCCAAACTGGTCGAAGTTGAGTCTAGAAATTCTTTAGTTATGTAAGGGAATTGATTGTGGGATGGAACGTAAGGCTCTTTTTACTCCTTATACCTTATGCCTTCTGATCTGAGTCATCTTATCTTTCCTGCGGGGATTAAGAACTAGGCTATCTCTTCATTCTATCAGGATCACGTGTTACTAATCCGTAGACTTATAGATTGTTGGACTTAAGCCTCGTTTCAGTTCCTACTACTTCTATATGTTAATTATTGATCTCGAGACCTTGATATTGTGCTTCTGAGTGGTTATGCCACCATTTTTGTGAATGTCTCAAATCTTTTCTGAGCATTTACAGCCGTTATGCTGTCCGAGTCATCCCAGGTTTCTAAATAGTTTGAAGCAATTTGCAAATTCCTTCCTCCCGCTTCGATGTTCCTTTGGGCCAGATTAACCACACTAATCGGTGTGTTGAGGTAATTATTGCCTCGACATATATGTTGGAATTATTATTATGACCCTAAGTGCTTAGGGGATCATCTAGTGGTCTAGCCATGATTTGTGTCCTAGTGTGAAGATTCTGGCCTTTATTATCGAAAGCATCCTGTGATGCCATTTAGTTAGTAGGTATTCTATTCCTGGGTTCTTAAACCCGATATTCACCCTACTTACATCATGTTGATAGTGTTGCTAGTTCCTTTAGTATATTAGTAACCTTTGCGATAGTCCTCGAGGTCCATGGTATATCGTTCTTCCAAATACCATGAACCATTATGGCAGAAGTTTGTTGGATCAAAAGATCACAACAGGCCCTCTATGAGTTCTCCATGCTATATTGTGACTCTGCCAGCTCAACCTTTCTGCATGGGTTATCCGGAAGAATTATGTTGAACTTTGTTCGGCATACCAACCCATGTATCCACAACTCAGAAAGTTATATGTTCCTTTGAGTTGTCCCTCTTTAGTTGTCTACTGACCTTCGTCTATCAATTGATAGTCAAGAGTATGCGTGTGTTCGTTTATCGATGCCTATTACTCTTGTGGTCCGTCAAGCCATTCTATCGCGGAATGACTAGGAGAAACAAACTCCAGTACCTCTTCCCTATCCAGGATTGGGTCAAAGAAGTTGTGCTCCGCAGATCAAATTGCTAATCCAGCTTTTGTTCTGCTCTACCTTGGAGTATTACATATTTTATATCGAGATTGTTATAGGAATTGCACACCATCCTATGAACTCTTGGTACAGTGATACTTCTTGCCATCATTGTTCATTCCTCGGTTCCTGTGTTATTGTAACCGGAATGCCGACAAATGAATCATGGCGTGTGAAATCAATACTCCTAGCAACCTTGTTGCTTGGTAGTTAAAGGATAATAATTTCATTCTTAGCATGTTGGTTAGTGAATCATCATTCTAAGATTGATCGTGCTACCTAGTCCATTCTCCTGGTTCACTCCTCGATCGATGAGTTAGGATTATTTCAAATCCTTGCCCTACTGATCATATCGTCTTGCCCTGGAAAGCGAGATTGTTCTCGAGCTTAGTAACATACCGGTGGTTCGTGATTTTCTGAATGTCTTCTCGGAAGTATCACCAGGTCGTCACCTGACCGTTATGTTGAGCCCGTGATCAAGTTGGTTTCTTAAGAACCACCTTCTTTCCAAGATCGGTGTTAGATATCCCTGAGCTAGTTGGTTAAGCTAGACAACAACTTGGAGAGTTGGAAGATAAAATCTTGCCTGACTTAGTTCGTTCCAAAGGGATATTCTTGTGTAGTGTGTGTTGAAGAAAGATGATATCTTCATCGATTGGTCCCTGTGATCAGTTGTTGGACCTATTGTCTTATCAATCCTTTGATTTGAGTGTGGGCCATCGTCAAGTCAAATCAGTACCAACGATGCTCGTAATGTTGTCTTATTCGTGGTTGATCCCTCGAGCATACACCATTACATCTTTGGTCTGACCAATGCTATCACCGTGTTCACTTAACTATGGAATTCCTTTTAAAAGGAAACCCGGATGAATTGTTGTTGAGCCCATTGACAACATCCTTATCTCCTCCATGATTTTGTTGAACATTAAGCTAGTGTTGGAAACTTTTGAAAGCATTTGTTTATGCTAGTTCATGAAGCATATGTTCGGATGTAAGAAGTGACTTCCTCCAGTTCATGTGCATTTGATGCAAGTTGCCGCCATGGATTCGAGAAAGTCAATGTTGTTTCCTTTGGAATCATCCCAAATCAGTCATGCACACGTGCGAAGAATTCTGTGGTTTGAAGACTTGCAACCTTCAATCTATATGTACCCCTAGCACACCAAGCCACTGATTGATTTGTTCAAGGAGAAGGAGTTCCTTCATAAGAGCTAATCCGGACTTATGTAAGGACTTCGATACCCTCGTTGATGGTTCCCCCTCCTGAACTCGGTAGTGTTTTATTATAAGACTACTTTGTGGTCATGCTTGTCTTGGACAACGTGTTCACATGTTTGTAGCAGAACCAGCTCATGTTTTGGAGCTTGCTATCGTAGTTCATCTCCCGAGAATCCCGCAACGTCATCTCGTCGATTTGTGTTGCAAACTTCCGTTTTTCTTCCTAGACTCGATGAGTCTGGAATATCCTGACACCAACCAGATCTGAATCTCAGGCAGATATGATGGTTGGAATATTTTCCAAGAATTATAATATTGGTCGCGCGATAACCGGTAAAGTGGATATCGTGGCCAACACACCCAGCCGGAAGACCTGTTATTATAATATCTTGATTGATGAAGTTGGCCACCTCCCCATAGGGATTTCGTAGGGTTTACTCCCTAGATGCCCCTATGGATTTTTGTGTTCCCGAAGTCCGACCTTTTACTTGATGTTTTAGGTATCAAACCATATCTATGAATGGGTTACACTAGCACATCAAGGAGAACATTAGAAGCGGAGTGCTAAATGTCTCTCGGTCGATCATCCAGATTTTATTTCCTTGGCCCCGCCAAGGGTGAAATCTGAGAAGGTGTTATCCTCCTTTGCATCTGCATCCTCCATCACCATTCATCATGGTAGTAAGTTGTGTTACCGGACCCTTGACACGGATGTTGGTAAAACCTTGATGATTATGGAATTGCTCAAGTTCTTGAGAGCACGCGCAAGTGCTAGGTTTGATCATCGGCATTAACTGTATAGCGCTCTCAGTTTCCTCGGTTATGCTATAACCATTCCAATAGTGGGATAACTCTCTATTGTTGAGCCTCTCCCCAGTTACTAGAATCATTCCCATCATTCGCATTTTGTTCCCAGTTTGCACCGCCAATGTGCCATTCTACCATGGGTATCTTCCATTTCCGGTGATAAGCAAATTCATCCATTGCGTTGTCTTCAACAAGGTAATCCACATCATCCAAGTCCGAGTATGCCATTCTACTGACCCCCTCCAAACGATCGCTTGAGAATTGCCTTAGGCTGGTATAAAGGTTTTCAATGATCTCTGAATCAAAGGTAATTCTTTTTGCCACTTAAGGAAATAATCTACGAATCACCCTCTTTCAGGATGTTTCGTCGTGGTATCATGGCAACTCAACTCCTCGCTACGTGGACAATCGTTTACCACCTTCTTAAGTGTGGAATTGTTGTCCACCTATTGAACCTTCGTCATCCGTTTCTTTCCACCCCTCTTGATGTGTATCTCGTGTCTCAACCCGAGAGATGGTCCTATGTCTCATTCCGTGAGTTGTTCGATCTTCGAGAAGATCGACCCTTCTAGAGTCTCCTTCTTCCCTCCATGTCATGTTGACAGGATTTCTCAGAGCAAGACTTCAAGACAATGATGGTGATCGAATCAACGTTCCTATGAAGTGCAACCTGGATCGTGAAGATTGTACTAGTTGCGTTCCCCCTTCACCTTACCCTACGCTCGAATCTCGGGACAAGATTTTTGTTTAGTGGGGGTGAGTTGTCACATCCCTGGTCCTGTTATGCACTAGGCTAGACCTCATGTGAGCATCATGTTTTAATTCAAATGAAATTTGAATTGAGGAATTTTCAAAGCCTCAGAAACCTTCTAAAAATGATCAACATTAAAATCTCCTCAAAGAAGTCCAAGAAAATGTTCCTCTTAGTCTCTGAAAATATTGCAAAGAGGTAAAACTCAAAACAATATTTTTGGTATCTCAGAGTTAATTATTTTGGGCCTTTGAATTAAATAAATAGCTATTTGCATTGGATATATATTTGATATATAAATAATATATGTCCAATAATTACTGGAACATTTTATGTGGTTTGGTATATTTTAACTCTAGCCACATAACTATTTTCAGGATTTTATAAAATGGTTTAGTATTTTACTAAACTAAAACAACACAGAACAAAATAGATAAATAAAAACAGAAATGGAAAGAGAGAGAAGGACTACCTGGCGCTCACCTGGTAGCCCACCTGGCCCAGCAGCACGGCCCAGCCCATCTCCACTTCCCCCCCTGTCGCCTTCCTCCTCGCGCCAGTAGGCACAGGCGCGTGGCCGACGCACGCCGGCGCACGCCCCGGCCACCTCCTGCTTGCCGCTCCACCTCGACACCCCGGACGCCTCCATGCGTGCCACGCCACCCCCCTGGAACTCCCTCACTCTCCCGAACTCTCCCCCCTCCTCTGCTTCCTCTCTCCCTCACTCGCCCGAACGGAGCCGCCGCCACCGACGAGCTCCCTCGCGGCCACCGCCACCCCCTAGCCTCGCCGATGCGCTCAAAGGCTCCGCCTCGACCCCCTCTTCCTCCCCACCGATCCACGGCCCTCCGGAAGCCCTGGATGCTGCCAGCTTCGCCGTTCCCCTCCTCGGCCACCGCGGATCGCCGCCGTCAAATCCGCCCCCGTCCGGCCTCCCTCAAGCTCGCCGTCCACCTCTACAGGGTCTACGTGAGCTCTCCATCCGTTTCCCCCTCTCTGTTTCGTCGTTCGCGCGCCGTAGCTAGGTTATCCACCGCGGCCGAGAGCTTCTCGCCGCCGGCCATGGCGTGGCCGTGGCCACAGCCACCGCAGCTCGCTCCCGAGCCCATCGTCGTGCTCACCGCAACCCCAGGAGGCCGCAGCGCCCTTTCGTTTCCCCTCTTGTGCACCGTAGCGCCGTTCCCGCCAACGCCCGAGGTCCGGCAGCCGCTGAGCTCGACGCCGGCGAGGATTACGGCCGCCCTAGCTTCTCCCGTTTGCCCTGTTAGATGCGCGCGAGCCTGGGCATTCCGTAGATGCCCTCCGCCGGCCATTTGGTCGCCGGAGCAAGAAACCCAAAGGCCTCCGCCGCCTTGGCCTCGCCGGCGACTCAACGCCGGCGGGATTGAGTCGTTTGACCAGGGGTTTGACCTCCCCTGGGTCTATGACAGGTGGGCCCCCGCCGTCAGGTGATTAGTTTAAGCTAATCACCACCTAATCTAACCCCCTGACACTGACATGTGGGCCCTAGTGCCCTAATCTTTAATTAAACTAAACTAACCCCCCCTGTCTAACCTGTGTCACTGACGTGTGGCCCCCACATGTCAGGTTTGACCCTGGGCGACCCAGTTGACCTGCTGACCTCAGCCTTACGCCATGCTGACGCAATATTCCTTTTCTGGAATTTAGTTCATTTTATAAATATTCAGGAAATTCCAGAAAATTGTAAAAACTTCTAAAAATCATAGAAATTCAACCGTAACTCCAAATTAAATAAATTATATATGACAAATTATCAGAAAAATTCAAGGAATCCATCTGTACCATTTTCATGCATGTTAGAACAGCTTATAGCTGTTGTTTAGCACAAATCAATTAAATGGCATTTGAATAATCACATATGGAGTTTGAATTTGAATCTTGTATTCAAACCAACTTCATTTAATCTGTTGCTAGTTGCATTAGCTCAAAACACATTCATATTGCCATGTCATGAGCATGCATCATATTGTGCATTGCATTGATTGTATTTCTTCTTTGTTGCCGGTATCTGTTCCCTCCCGGTAGACGATGTTCCGACGTTGTGATCGTTGACACTGATGAAGACTCAATGTTATCTTCAGAAGTGCCAGGCAAGCAAAACCCCCTTGTTCATTCCGATAAAATCCCACTCTCTCGCTCCTGCTCTCTTTTACTGCATTAGGACAACACCGATTCATCTTTTACTTGCTGCGGTAGCTGAACCCCTTTATCCTTGCATGACCTGTCATTGCCACAGTAAATAAATGAAACCCACTAGCATGAGTAGGAGTTGTTTGAGCCCTGTTGTGCCTACTCATTCATGCTTGTTTGTCATGCCTGCTACTGCTTAGAGTTGAGTCAGGTCTGATTCATCGGGGATGAATCAGAGGCGTGTGAACATGTCCTACTGTGTGTGAGCTAAGTGTGTGAACACGATTTGGTAAAGGTAGCGGTGAGAGGCCATGTAGGAGTACATGGTGGGTTGTCTCATTGCAGCCGTCCTCAGGAACTGAGTTCTGTGTTTGTGATCCATGATTCAGCTACTACCACGCATTGGGCCCGAAACCAATGGACCCTCTCGGCTTCTTAATCGCCCTTGTCCTCTGTCCAGGAGTTGCAAGTAGTTTCTGGTGTTTGTAGTATGCTGGAGGCCGTGCGCAGCGCTGACCGTAGGGGTGGACTGTGATGCGGTAGGCACGTGGCCGGGTAAACCGGACGCCCGTTTGGTGTCACGGAACCCTGTTCACATCGTTTGGGGCTGTGAGCAAAACTCCGGACGGATCTCCTCATGGATGGAACCCGAATAGGCGATAAACCTGGACTTGAGACTTGAGTGTTTAGGCAGGCCGTGGCCGACACCCACGTTGGGCTTCCGCTTGAAGGTTGCCGAGTACATGTCGTGTAAACGGCGGTAAGTGGTGAGAGCGTGTGTGAAGAAGTACACCCCTGCAGGGTTAACATCATCTATTCGAATAGCCGTGTCCGCGGTAAAGGACTTCTGGGTTGCTTATATCAGTTCATAGACAAGTGAAAGTGGATACCCTAAAATACGCAAGATAAGCGTGAGTGCTATGGATGGCGTTCTCGTAGGGAGACGGGAGCGGATCCATAGTGGTGTATTGATATGGTGAATATGTGGACTCGTGTGCACCACCTCAAAAGAGTTACTCGCAGTCGTAGTTTAGGATAGCCACCGAGTCAAAGCTGGCTTGCTGCAGTTAAACCCCACCACCCCTTTGTTGATAATGATGCATATGTAGATAGTTCTGATGTAAGTCTTGCTGGGTACACTTGTACTCACGTTTGCCTATTTTATGTTTTTGCAGAGAGACTTCGGTCTCGCTAGTAGTTCCGCGTGGACTTCGACGTTTAGCTTGTTACCTCAGCTACGATCTTGTGCCTCGGCAGGATTGGTAGATAGTCAGGCTTCTCAGCCTTTTTCATTTATAGATGTCTGTACTCAGACATGTTAAGCTTCCGCATGTGCTTTGACTTGTATGCTCTGATTGTTGGGTCATAAGACCCATGTTTGTAATATCTCGCTCCTCGGAGCCTATTGAATATTTACTTGTGTCGTAGAGTCATGTTGTGATGCCATGTTGTATTTGCACATATCGAGCATATTGTGTGTATGTTATTGAAATGCTTGGTATGTGTGGGATCTGGCTATCTAGTTGTTTATCCTTAGTAGCCTCTCTTACCGGGAAATGTCTCCTAGTGTTTCCACTGAGCCATGGTAGCTTGCTGCTGCTTCGGAACACTTAGGCTGGCCGGCATGTGTCCTTCTTCGTTCCTGTGTCTGTCCCTTCGGGGAAATGTCACGCGATGAATACCGGAGTCCTGTTAGCCCGCTACAGCCCGGTTCACCGGAGTCCTGCTAGCCCAGTGCTACAGCCTGGATTCACTCGCTGATGACCGACACGTTCGATGTTGGGTCATGGATGCCTGTCCCTGTAAGTTTGTGCCACTTTGGGTTTACGACTAGCCATGTTAGCCCGGGCTCCTTATCATATGGATGCTAGCGACACTGTCATATACGTGTGCCAAAAGGCGCAAACGGTCCCGGGCAAAGGTAAGGCGACACCCGTGGGAATACCGTGCGTGAGGTCGCAAAGTGATATGAAGTGTCACATGCTAGATCGATGTGGCATTGAGTCGGGGTCCTGACAGCATCTCACACGGTGCATAGAAGAAACTGTGTGGCAAAGGCTATCCATCATACATAGTTTTTTTGTCGTAAACGTTCGCGCAAGGTGGCCTAACGCAAACAGTTTTCAATAGAAGGTCGTGTGTGATTGTTCATTAATCCAACACGGTTTATTCCTAGAAACTATGTGCATTATTGAATGCATCGCACACGGTGTTTTCTCAATAACCGTTTGCAATAGAAAAACCCAATTAGCAGGATAATTATTCGATTATTAATTATCTATTTATTAATCTAATTGACATTTCATATTAAGCACACAATATATTTCATTTTCATAACTGAAATATATCAGAGTACAACATCATATAGCTTCAGCACTCGGCTACCCCATTACACAACTACACCAACACGAAGTTTAACATGCAACATCTATAACCTTTCGAAATTAGCATCATAGATGGTACATAGACAGATGCATCTCATCTGGAAACTGTTGAAGGAGAAGGCGAATACTGAGCCTTCATTGATGTTGATTGTCTTTGTAACTTTAGGCCAGTGCCTGAGGATGATTGACTGTCCATCCTTCATCCTCCTCAGGAACACTTCAATATTGAACCAGGGGTGTTGTATGAATACCTTCCTTGCTTCTTGACCATATAGGTGGTTTGAGAGGTAATCATCAGTGAACTGCTTTGGAAAGGACTAAAAACAAGGATGTGCATAAATATCTTCTCTATATTGGCAATGGGGCAAAGGAATAAAAAAGGCAAGGTATAATAGTTAGTACCATCCTGTAGTGAACTAATGTCTTCTTCCTTGTCTAGACAAATATCTTGTTGTTCTTTGTCGCTAATTTCTTTATCCTAACAATCTTTCTGAGTGTCTTGACTTGACTAATATTCATGGACAACTCATTTCCCCATATGTAAAAAGGGTCAAACAGCGGGTCAAAACCTCTGACAGCAGGACCTACATGTGCAAGACCAAATTGTTAAAAACCTAAATATTAGAATGGTTCCTGCAATTGCACAACAATGTGCTATTATATAACAGACCATGCACGTGGTAACCTCGATTGTAAACCTTAGTGCTTCCCATTGTTTCCTTGTAACACATATAAGGTAGTTAGTCATCAGGTTAAGTAAGTGTTCGCATGCTATCAGTAAAATATTTTGATGAAAAATAAGCACATTGCTGATTCATCGGATTAATTCAAGCTACATGGAAAACCCATTTATCCAAACCAAGCATGATTTAGAACTAGGAAATATAGCACTTGTATATGTTTCTCGTGTATTAAGTGCAGCCAAATTCAATTTATTCATCACATGCACAACAATACAAAATTCTATCCATGACAATTGGACATCGCATTGCAGAATTGAACCAAGCAGTTAACTAAACACCACAACAAATGAACCAAACATTAACTGAGCACCACATTGCACAATATAACATACTCTTAATAGAAGATCAGACAGTTAACCAAACCAGGCATGCTTAACAACTTGGAAATATAGCAATTGTATTTGTTTCTCATGTATTTACTACAACCAAATTCAATTTATTCCTCACATGGTATACAATAACAGAAAGCAGCCACAACTATTGAACATCGCATTGTAGAATTGAACCAAATAGTTAATTAATACCACAACACAAATGAACCAAAACGTTAACTGAGCACCATATTGCATAATGTATAACCAAACCAAGCATGCTTGACAACTTGGAAATATAGCAATTGTATTCGTTTCTCATCTATTTTGTAAAGTTAATTTCGATTTATTTCTCACATGGAAGACAATACAAAATTGCAGCCTAAAGAATTGAACATCACATTTACAAAGTAGAACCAAACAGTTAACTGAAGACGGCAACTAATTAACAAAACAATTAATAAGTGAGCACCATACTGCATGACATATAGAACATATACACTAGAGCAACAGATTGCACGGTAAAATTAGATAGCACAATTCACTAGAATTTGTGAAGGAAAAGCAGGAGCAGCACACGCAATGGGTAAACAGAGCATGCTTAATCTGCGTAGCTAGCAAATGGCAAGGTGCTCCTCTAAGATCCGGGGGTCTGCACGAATGGCAACCATCGCGACCTCATCCGCGCGTGCGGCCGCGATTTGCTTCTCCGCTGCCAAATGCTCCTTGAGATCCTGGCTATACTGTGTGCCATGGCTTAGGGCGGCACTTATTTGGTGGAGGGTCGGTTATTTGGGTGGAAGGTGTCGCGCTCGCGCCAGCGGTCGGGGCATGTGGGATGTGGAAGGAGGAGGAGGATGGGGGCCAGGTGTGGATTACCTGCCTGAATAGGCAAGGCCGAGCAGTGTGAAGGAGAGTCGCCGGCGAGGAGGCGGTGCTGCAATCAAGGAGTGAAGGTTTAAACTTGGAAAGGAAGGCAGAAACTGGGGAAATGTGGCTTTTAGTAAGGGGAGGGGGCGGGGAGGTAGATATTTCCGAGGAAGCTGAAAATTTGGAATCGCTTCAGCGAAAAAACTGGCATGCAAAGTGTCATCGGACATGGTCCCTTATTCAGAACTGTGTACGATATGTGAACATCACAAACGATTCAGATAGCTTAACCCATTTGTGATGAGTTTGAACGTCAAAAATTTTGGTTCGAATTTCCATGGTTACAGTGGTCACCCACGTCATTGCATAATTTGGGTACACAAATGAGACTGCAACACACCCACACTTCTTAATCGAGCAAGTTCAGCAATTAAACAGAGCTAGCTGACCTAAACATTACTCTAACAAATTAAAGACCGGCGCTCTTAATTAAACAAAGCAAAGAGTACTACTATGGCTGGTGCTCGTCGATTACTGCCGCCGCCTCCATGTCCAGCTCGCGCCTGATGGTCTCCTGGGGAAGGTGCTCCATGGCATCATTCGCACCATACTACACAAGCATCTCACCATCCGCGTCCGCCATATCTTTGGAATAGGCCGCCACAAGCTGGGCATGGGCGGCCGCAATCTGGCCTTTGGCGGGCTCCATTGTGGCAAGGTATGTCGCGTAGGAACGGACGGCTGCTCGAACTCTCTCGGCGATTGCCAACTCTTCAACCATGGGTTGCCGACCGTTGTCGAAGAAGCTTTGTTTGATTTGTGCGGTGACCACAACGAGCTGGGCATGGACGGCCTCGACATGGTCGTGGGCGACCTCCATCAGGGCTAAGGCCGCCGCTGCGGAACGGACAGCTGCTGAGCCGCTCTCGCCAGTTACTATCCCCAAGGCAGATGCTGCTGCCGCTGCCTGTGAAGCCACAACGTTCGTTTGGGCTACCTTGCCACCCAGACGCAGATTGCGGTCTCCCTCACGAAGCTTGTTAGCACGCGCCTGGCGGCTGCGGCCGCGCTCTCTCCAGAGTGGGCCACCGAAGTTGCCCTCGCGAGCGGGTCCACGTCCCCATCTTTCACTGGCAGCGATCAAACAGTGAAATGATATTTTGAGGAGCAGGCTAGTGTGCTTGACACTCTGACGATGCTCCAATATATTTTGCGCTGCATCTCACACGGTTGGTGACAATAAACTGTGTGCGACTACTAGATTTTTTGTCTTTTTTTGTATTACATAATGGGGTCACAGCTGCAAAGGATGGTGTTTCAATTGCTAGAACTTCTATCTGTAGTGAACATGCAACTATAGGTGTGTCGTCCAAAAAATTGGAATTATTCAGGGTTCGTTTGGATGTTTTTATATATTAAGTTGGTTTTGTAGGCATTTCAGGTGCATAATTCAAATTTGAACTACATGCACTTGCTCAAGTGCATATAAACTGGTTGAAAAATCAAATATGTGTCCTTGGTTGCATGCTTAGATCCCATGCAAGAAATGGGAATGAATGTGAAAGACCCTGCCACCGTCACTCGGCCGCAAACATTGAGATACTTGGTTTTTAAATTCTAGTAAATCCAAAACCCATCTGAAATTGATGAAACTTGGCATGCTATCATGCAACGGCATCAACATGTCGTGGTAAATTTTTTGTCCCATTTGGGTTAGGTTTGGGTATAAGCTTTTCCCAAACGGGAGCTTCTCACAACAAGCGTGATGGTTTCGGTAGGGAACGTGCCACCTTTGGGGACGAAATGATATATGTTGCCTCTTATTGCTTCCAAAAAATTTATAGTGTCAACATAGAACAACAGGAGTGTTGTGTTTAATTTTGGAATTTTTCGGGGTTCATTTGGACATTTTTATAAATTAACTTTGTTTTGTAGGCATTTCAGGTGCATAATTCAAATTTGAACTACGTTCACATGCTCTGGTGCATATAAACTGGTTGAAAAACCAAATATGTATCCTTGGTTCCATGCTTAGGTCCCATGCAAGAAATGGGAACGAATTACACACACCCTGCCACCGTCACTCGGTCGCAAACATTGAGATACCTGGTTTTTAAATTCTAGTAAATCCAAAACTCGTCTAAATTCATGAAACTTGGCATGCTATCATGGAGCAGCATCAACGTGCCGTGGTAAAAAAATCGTCCCATTTGGGGCAGGTTTGGGTATAAGCGTCTCACAAACCAGAGCTTCTCACAAGAAGTGTGATGGTTTCGGTAGGGAACGTGCCACCTTTGGGGACGAAACAATATACGTTGCCTCTTATTGCTTTAATAAAATTTCTAGTGTCAACATTGAACAACCGGAGTGTTGTGTTTAATTTTGGATTTTTTCGGGGTTCGTTTGGACATTTTTATGCATTAACTTGGTTTTGTAGGCATTTCAGGTGAATAATTCAAATTTGAACTACATGCATATGCTCCAGTGCATATAAAGTGGTTGAAAAATCAAATCTGTGTCCTTGGTTCCATGCTTAGGTCCCATGCAAGAAATGGGAATAATTTCAAACACCCTGCCACCATCACTCGGCCGCAAACATTGAGATACCTTATTTCTAAATTCTTGTAAATCCAAAACTCGTTTGAAATTCATGAAACTTGGCATGCTATCATGGAGCAACATCAACATGCCATGGTAAAAAAATTGTCCCATTTGGGGCAGGTTTGGGTATAAGTGTCTCACAAACCAGAGCTTCTCACAAGAAGCGTGATGGTTTCAGTAGGGAACGTGCCACCTTCGGGGACGAAACGATATCTATTGCCTCTTATTGCTTTCAAAAAATTTCTAGTGTCAACATAGAACAACAAGAGTGTTGTGTTTAATTTTTGAATTTTTTGGGGTTCGTTGGAGATTTTTATACATTAACTAGGTTTTGTAGGTATTTTAGGTGCATAATTCAAATTGGAACTACATGCACATACTCCAGTGCATATAAACTGGTTGAAAAATCAAATATGTGTCCTTGGTTGCATGCTTTGGTCCCATGCAAGAAATGGGAATGAATTTCAAACACCCTGCCACCGTCACTCGGCCGCAAACTTTGAGATACCAGGTTTAAAAATTATAGTAACTCCAAAACTCGTCTGAAATTCATGAAACTTGGCATGCTATCATGGAGCGGCATCAACATGCCGTGGTAAAATTTTGTCCCATTTGGGGCAGGTTTGGGTATAAGTGTCTCACAAACCAGAGCTTCTCACAACAAGCGTGATGGTTTCGGTAGGGAACGTGCCACCTTTGGGGACGAAACGATATCTGTTGCCTCTTATTGCTTTCAAAAAAATTCTAGTGTCAGCATAGAACAACAAGAGTGTTGTGTTTAATTTTGGAATTTTTCGGGGTTCGTTTGGACATTTTTATACATTAACTTGTTTTTGTAGGCATTTTAGGTGCATAGTTCAAATTTTAACTACATGCACATGCTCCAGTGCATATAAACTGGTTGAAAAATCAAATCTATGTCCTTGGTTCCATGCTTAGGTCCAATGCAATGAAGGGAATAATTTCAATCACCCTGCCACCATCACTCGACCACAAGTATTGAGATACCTGGTTTCTAAATTCTAGTAATCCAAAACTCGTTTGAAATTCATGAAACTTGGCATGCTATCATGGAGCGGCATCAACATGCCGTTGTAAATTTTTTGTCCCATTTGGGTTAGGTTTGGGTATAAGCTTCTCCCAATCCAAAGCTTCTCACAACAAGCGTGATGGTTTCGGTACGGAACATGCCACCTTTGGGGATGAAATGATATCTTTTGCCTCTTATTGCTTCCAAACAATTTCTAGTGTCAAATAGAACAAAAGGAGTGTTGTGTTTAATTTTGGAATTTTTCGGGGTTCGTTTGGACATTTTTATAAACTAACTTGGTTTTGTAGGCATTTTAGGTGCATAATTCAAATTGAATTAAATTCAACATGCTCTGTTGCATATAAACTGGTTGAAAAATCAAATCTGTGTCCTTGGTTCCATGCTTAGGTCCCATGTGAGAAATGGGAACGAATTACACACACCCTGCCACCATCACTTGGTCGCAAACATTAAGATACCTGGTTTTTAAATTCTAGTAAATCCAAAAATTGTCTGAAATTCATGAAACTTGGCATGCTATCATGGAGCAGCATCAACATGTCGTGGTAAATTTTTTGTCCCATTTGGGGCAGGTTTGGGTAATCATTATTGCAATTTTATTTGAGGGAGAGGCATAAGCTAACATACTTTCTCTACTTGGATCATATGCACTTATAATTGGAACTCTAGCAAGCATCCACAACTACTAAAGATCATTAAGGTAAAACCCAACCATAGCATTAAAGTATCAAGTCCTCTTTATCCCATACGCAAACAATCTACTTACTCAGGTATGTGCTTCTGTCACTCACGCCACCCACCATAAGCAAATCATAAACATATTGCAAACCCTACAGCGGGAATCCCTCACGCTTGTGCGACACGGAGAGCACCTTAGGGCAGCACCAATAATAAAACATGCAACTCAAACCAATCACGATCACCAATTAACCCATAGGACAAAACGAATCTACTCAAACATCATAGGATAGCCATACATCATTGGGAAATAATATATAACATTGAGCACCATGTTTAAGTAGAGATTATAGCGGGTAAAAGAGGGGTTACACCGCTGCATAGAGGGGGGAAGAGTTTGTGATGATGACGGTGAAGTTGTTGGTGAAGATTGCGGTGATGATGATGGCCCCGGCCGTGTTCCGGCGCCACCGAAAGTGAGGGGGGCAGAGCCCCCCTCCTTCTTCTTCTTCCTTGACCTCCTCCCTAGATGGGAGAAGGGTTTCCCCTCAGGTCCTTGGTCTCCATGGCGTGGGAGGGGTGAGAGCCCCTTCAAGATTGGATATGTCTCTCTGTCTCTCTCTGTTTCCGCGTTCTCAAATTCTGCCCTTTCACCGTTTCTTATATTCCCGGAGATCCGTAACTCTGATTGGGCTGAAATTTTAACACGATCTCTATCCGGATATTAGATTTCTTGCGGAAAAAGAAGGGCATCAACCGCCTTATGGGGTGGCCATGAGGGCCCAGGGCGCGCCTACCCCCTGGGGCGCCCCCCTGCATCGTGGCCCCCTCGGGCATCATCTCGCGTTGATTTTTCTTCCCAAAAATCACATATATTCCAAAAAAATCTCTATCATTTTTTATCCCGTTTGGACTCCGTTTGACATGGATTTACTGTGAAACAAAAAACATGCAACAAATAGGAACTTGCACTGGGCACCGGATCAATATGTTAGTCCCAAAAATAGTATAAAAAGTTGCCAAAAGTATATGAAAGTTGTATAATATTGGCATGGAACAATCAAAAATTGTAGATACGACGGAGACTATCAGCATCCCCAAGCTTAATTCCTTCTCGTCCTCGAGTAGGTAAATGATAAAAAAATAATTTTTGATGTGGAATGCTACCTAGCATAATCTTGATCACATATCTAATCATGGCATGAATATTAAGACACGAGTGATTCAAAGCAATAGTCTATCATTTGACATTAAGACAATAATACTTCAAGCATACTAATAAAGCAATCATGTCTTTTCAAAATAACATGGCCAAAGAAAGTTATCCCTACAAAATCATATAGTCTGGCTATGCTCCATCTTCACCACACAAAATATTCAAATCATGCACAACCCCGATGACAAGCTAAGCAATTGTTTCATACTTTTGACATTCTCAAACCTTTTCAACTTTCACGCAATACATGTGTGAGCCATCGATATAGCACTATACGTGGAATAGAATATGATGGTGGAGGTTGTGTGGATAAGACAAAAAAGGAGAAAGTCTCACATCGACGCGGCTAATCAATGGGCTATGGAGATGCCCATCAATTGATGTCAATGTGGGGAGTAGGTATTGCCATGCAACAGATGCACTAAGAGCTATAAGTGTATGAAAGCTCAAACTGGAAACTAAGTGGGTGTGCATCCAACTTGCTTGCTCATGAAGACCTCGGGCATTTGAGGAAGCCCATCATTGGAATATACAAGCCAAGTTCTATAATAAAAATTCCCACTAGTATATGAAAGTGATAACTCAAGAGACTCTCTATATGAAGAACATGGTGCTATTCTAAAGCACAAGTGTGGTAAAAGGATAGTAACATTGTCCCTTCTCTCTTTTCTCTCATTTTTTTTTCTTTTTTCTCTCTCTTTTTTTGGTGGGATTCTTTGGCCTCTTTTATTTTTTTGTGGGCTTCTTTGTGCTCTTTTAGTTTTTTTTTAAATTCTGGAGACTCATCCCAACTTGTGAGGGAATCATAGCTTCCATCATCCTTTCCTCACATGGGACAATGCTCTAATAATGATGATCATCACACTTTTATTTACTTACAACTCAATATTACAACTCGATGCCAGAACAAAGGTATGACTCTATATGAATGCCTCCGACGGTGTACCAGGATGTGCAATGATCTAGCGTAGCAATGATATCAAAAAACAGAAAAGCCATGAAAACATCATGCTAGCAATCTTACGATCATGCAAAGCAATATGACAATAAATGCTCAAGTCATGTATATGATGATGATGGAAGTTGCATGGCAATATATCTTGGAATGGCTATGGAAATGCCATGATAGGTAGGTATGGTGGTTGTTTGAGGAAGATATAAGGAGGTTTATGTGTGATAGAGCGTATTGTATCACGGGGTTTGGATGCACCGGCGAAATTTGCACCAACTCTCGAGGTCAGAAAGGGCAATGCACGGTACCGAAGAAGCTAGCAATGATGGAAGGGTGAGAGTGCGTATAATCCATGGACTCAACATTAGTCATAAAGAACTCACATACTTATTGCAAAAATTTATTAGTCATCGAAACAAAGTACTACGCGCATGCTCCTAGGGGGATACGAGCACAACAAGCCAAGACCATGCATAAATTAATTATATTTTAGTCATTTTTTGTGTTCTAAAATGCCTGCCGGCTCGTGGAAGGACGTGTTGCCGGCACACGCGTGGATTCAATGAAGGCAGGCGGGGCAGTCTTAAGCTGGTTGCACGCGGCGAGGAGGCGTGCTCAGCCGGGCCTTCAGCGAGTGCGGCCCTCTTGGCCGGCACGCCGGTTCAATGCCTGCGCTATGAGAGGTCGTGTCCGTGTCAGAGCAATCACTCCCTCCAGTCCTTTTTTGTTTGGGTATAACAAAATCTCATTTTCCGTTCACATTTTAGTGGTAGGAGTTGTGCGTGTGTGTCTGTGAGAGAGAGAGAGAGGAGACGGTAGTCGGGGTTGTCTGATCGGTAAACAAATGAATAATGTCAGTCTGGGATGGAGACGAAAAGAAGACCGCAACAAATGTTGTATCTACAGGAGAGATAGAGAGAGTAATTTTAGTGGTATGAGTCATATGTAGAGACATATAGGGTGTGTGATAGAAACCCATAGAGAGAAAGACAAAGTGAAAGACGAGTGGAGATTGTGTGTTTGGCGGTGAAAAAGAAAGCTTAGGTACCGAGTGATACCAGAGAACAGTAGAGACGTGAGAGATAATGAAAACCGTGTAATTTATAATGATAGGGAGAGTGTGACACTTCTCAAGGGAGACGTCGAGAGACCATGTTTGCGAGGATAGGAGCAACATGAAGTGAGCGTGCGGGTGAGCTGGAGAAAAGAGAGTGATAGCTACCTGAAGGAGCATGCATGCGAGAGAGATGGGCGTGAAAGGAGTGAACAAAAAAGGGATTCAAATATTTGAATTCGAGATGATGATACATGTAATCCATACTCGAACCAAAATTGATCTATCAAACATGCATACTCATATGAATTCACGCACATATATATTATTTAATATGTAGATATTAATGATCCATACATTCTAGTAGAACATAATTTGGTTAAATTTTTTCGAATTCAACCTTAAGATTTCGAGATCGTTGTATTTGTAAATCATATTATACATATAAAGGAGCAAAATTCTTTGTTGTGCTTTTGAAAGTATATATAAAAAAATGATGTATATAGAATGTAATTCCAATTGAAAATGGATCCCGCCTGAAAAAATAGAATACAAACGGGATCCGAATTGAGTTGGCACGGTAAACGTGCACTCTGCAAAATTTGAACAAAGCGGGGAAAGTCGCAGTAACCGCCTGAAACCAAAATCTGCGAGATGGAAATCACTACTGCCTATCCCTGCCACGCAAAGCCTATATGCTGAATTTCTATAGGTTTCGATAGGGGTAGGTTTGTAATTTCACCCAAACGTGACGTAACCGCCTCTCACCCGGATTCATACACGGTGGGCGCCAAAACATAGTGTGTCCTTGGCCGAAATCGACTGCCTCCCCGATTCATATTCATACACGGTGGGCGCCAAAAACAAACTCTAGTCGGCAAATATTCGGTGTATGCGAGATTACCGTCCTATCCCCAACCGACTAGTGTTGATGTGATGTAGTAGAAATTTGAAACGGGGGCTAAGTTTGTAAATTTCCTCGCATTTGAGACAAGCGCGCCCTGAATACATGGTTCCCCCTTCCTCTCTACCTCCCTTTTCCCCATTCGTACTCCATGGGCGCCAAAACACCCTCTCCACCCCACCCTCCTCCGTCCGCCGCCATCCGCCACCCCAGCCACCGCCGTCCTCCTCCACCATGCCGGAGCTGATACCCCGACGCTGCCGTCCATTACAAGAGATCGACCTCTCTCATCCATGGCTTGGGACCGAGATCCTTGCATCCCGTCCTCTTGCTTCATCCCCCTCGTCGTCCACCTTGCCGGCGCTGCTCCTACGACCGTCTTGTCCACCGCGCCCCTCCACCACCGTCTACCCTCCAAGATCTGCTTCCACGCCACCGACAGCCATTGCTACCGCAGCACCGTCAAATGCTCAGCAGATGCGTACATTGCACCGCACTAGAGGCGGTACTCTTTCATTCTGCTCAACTTATTTATCGTAGCAAGAAAATAGATCACCACTGCTTTACTCTGATTTCTTGTCTTGGTTGCAAAGTTGCCTTTGTCCGGTTTGCACCTTCAGATCCGCCATGGCACGGTGAACACCATACTTGCAATGCTTATGGTTTTCCCCTTTTATATTCCACACTAGTTAAATCACAGTAGACTAAAATTCAAAAATTGGGTCAGTCGATTTTTCAGAGCTCGCCAGAGTTCGCCAGTGGGATCGAAGGGGCTCGGGTGGGGATGGTGGTTGTGGGGGTGGTGGTGGGGCCTCGTCGAACGAAGAAAACTCGACGTGAGTGGGGGCGTGGGTGGAGATGGCGGAGGAACACAGGCGGTGGGGCCAGTGGTTCGGCCGGCGGCCCGTGCGGTGTTCTGTATGGGAAGCACAGTATGTTCCTTGTCAGGAAGGGGAGCAGGGACATCTGCAGTCAATAGCTGATAGAGCTGGCTTGTACGTGATCGATATGCTTTTAATTACTAGCGGCAATACAACACCGTAATTTCCAGCCAGTTCCACTTTCCCGATTTATATATCCTGGTTATGGTGTACCCCTGTTATGTACACTATGGGGATGTTTGGTTTGTGACTAACTTCGCCAAAGATTGCCACACCTAAGGTTAGGCAAGTTTGACCAACTTAGGTGAGTGTTTGGTTCAAGCCACATCTTAGGCAAGCCACACTTGGACCCCACATGGCATACACACAAAAAGTGTGGCAAGATTCCCTTAGGCTTGCCAACTTGTGGCTCTCATTTTGATGAACTAACCTTAGTCAAGTTTGGCAAAAATGTGTGGCAAAGTGTGGCAATACTAGTCCTAAAACCAAACAACCCCTATGATCTGCCTAGTTTCTATGTGCTCTTGTTATCATGGTTTGGCAATAAACTCTCTATACAGTATATTATGAACCTGTCATCTGCCAGCTATCCTTACTTCTGGAGCCTATTTTTTGTGTACTTGTGCCAGATTATATAAATGCACGCACCATATTACAGCACACATGAGCTCTCTCATCAGAATCCAGTGATAGCACACAAGTGTTTACAGGGGCGCCCCTATATTAGAATATCATCTGCATTACAAAGATAATCTCACAACTATTTATGTTTTCATGGTTCTCAGATATTATATGCAATTACAGTGAATATCAGAATCCGTGCATCAGAAGAATATTGTGGAACACTGCAATGACTTACAAAATTGGCAGCAAGGCATTGAGTGCCATTCTGGAAGCAATGAAACTCGTACGCTCCCCACCTGTTGATTCTTGTTCAGAATATCATCCTAATGACTATTCTAACCTCGAGGAGTCAAAGGCAGATGGCCTGTCCTGTTCACCCATCAAGGTGCCTATTCTAATTTGGCAAGGTTTTATTGATTGTGCGTATCTTGCATATCTTGTCTTGCATTTCTTCTACTTTGTTGCACCGCCATCTGCTTAGTTTACTCATCATATATGTCGAGATGCCATGCCCATCCATTATCAATACATATTCCATCTGTCATCATACCATGTTTTCCCACTCAAATGTTGTTCTTGTGCATCAGACATCAAAAAGGAAGAGGGTAATTGCCGAACCTGAAGGAGCACCAGCAAAGTCCTTGAAAAACATGGTGGTGCTGGAGAAATCAGACAGCACCCCACTTATATTGGCTGTACAACCAGTGACACAAAACGTAGGACCGACTCCAGCAGACTATACCCATACTTCACTGGCCACACCACTAGCCCCACCACACAGGACCTGCACTCCATCAAAAGGTATACCGGTCTCATTTGCCATAGCACCAGCTGTACCACAGAAAAATCCCACTCCAGCAAAAAGTACAGCAAGTCCACCGGCCGAAGACCTATCCCAACTGCAGAGACGGCCAATTGCAGATTGGAACCCCATTCCATTTATTCCCAGTTTAAAAGACAATGCTTTCAATGTTGTTAGGGACTACGTGCATATATTCCCATCATGGGAAGATTATTGTGAAGACAAACACCATTTTCACATCTTCCTGTCCAACTTACGTGTAAGTGCTATTATTCATGGCTATTATTTTCCTGTTTTCTGCTGATTGAACACATCAATGATTTACATTACATTGTTGTAACTAGGTGAGGGTCAATCCGGATAGTCATGACGAGCAAAGCTTGCTTGTGCTTTTCAAGGAAGCATTGCAGCAGTATCGGTGTTACCTGAGGAAATCACACTTTGATGGCAAGTCTATAAACGAATTTCCGGTGAAGTCTCATGTGCTAAATTTAGAAGACATTGAATGGAAAAACCTTGTTATGCACTGGTCTCGTTCCCAGGATGAGGTACTGTCTATGAAATCACATGACAATTTGAACTTCTACTTTTCCGCATGTGCCTTATGGATCTTTTTTGCAGGAAATCTGCTCGAAGAAGAATTCCAGTTTGAAAAGAATGACAGGATATCGCAAATATGCTACCCGCTGCTTTGCTTTTATTAGTACCTATTGTCCTGTATCACTGTACTTGCAAACATACCTGGTTCATTATGTGATAGCAGTATGCATGATAGCTTGCTTATCAATTGTTCACTCCAAATTATCTAATCTATATGAATGGTTACATTAGTGTAGAATATATCCAATGCTAATGTTTTTACCTCTGCATTGTTCTTGTAAGTACATGTTGTCCTTTATCAGTGTACTTATAATGACAGGTAGTTGTTCATGTACCATCACTCTGCAGCTTATTTTCCTTTGCCCTCCATTTTCTACACATCAGATCTATATTTACTCTTACCATAAGGTTGGTACTGAAGAATTTTAGTTGTGCATTGCTCTTGGCTGTACCTTTTGCATGTATCGCTGCACTTACATTTATAGCTACTTGGTTATGTAGCATCACTCTTCATCTTATCTTAAATATTCTCCATTTTTTCGTATATTATCACATCTATATTTACTCTTAACAAAATGTA
>NC_041384.1:364873877-364892445 GCF_002162155.2 Triticum dicoccoides | reverse complement strand
GTTTGTCCATCTCAAGCCTTCAAACTTTGTTGTATATATTTGGTTAGGCATGACTGCAACAGCTGTTTATTTTTGGTGTTTGCATCAAATTGCTTGTTTAAAGTTTAATATATGTAGTTCATAAACAAAAGTTCGTCCTTTCTCAATTTAAGTTTTCAGTTGTACAACCAAGTTCCTTCTTCATACCATGTAAATTAAACTATACAGAGCAAGTGATATTATTTTGCACTGCATGTATGCTTCTGTTCTTCATCTGTAATCCAGTGGTGTGGTGAACCTACCCACTACAGCACAATGTCATATTCTGCAATGTCTTAACTATGAAAAATGTCATATCATTCTACTATTTTTAAACCATCTCTTTATTTGCCAATCTGAAATGGTATAAATTGACAACACACTAACCATTGATACTTATGAGTTCTTGATCTGTAATCCAGTGGTGTCCTGAAGCTGCCAACTCCTTCACAATGTCATTTCCTGCCATGTCTTGACCTGAACAATACCATATTGTGTTAATGCAAATTTAAACTGTGTCACTTTATTCGTCAGTAAGAAATGTGATGAATTGTCAGCACTAATACTTTTATGTGCAAAACCTGTCATCTGTCTGCTTGTTTATCTTTCAGATTGAGGAAGATATAAGTGTTGAACAAGCGCAGTCTCATCATCTTGCTCAGCTACTTGTGCTGCAGCTCCCCAGCAGGGCTAACCTTTCTTGAACTCTATTGAAGTGCTGTCGGTTTTGTATATTATTTTGTCGGCGTGTTTATTTGCACTGGTGGCGATCTTTGATGCCCAGTGTATGTAATCTGCTGTCTGCTTGTGCTTTATTATCATAGTGGTGAACTTTGATGCCTAGTGGATGTAATATGCTGTAATTTCTTTATTGTATAGTATAGGTTTTTTCTTATTCACGATGTTGCAGTTATTTTACTGTACATATATCATGTCTTCGCAGTAAACCGGCCAAACTGTAAAATCACGGTACATAATTGGGCCGTCATGCAATCACGATGTAGGTTGGGCCTAAAACGTGCCGATCAGCTCATGGGCCGGTAGCAGCCCGAAATGAACCCCGACCCATGATTGTGCGAATCAAATCACGGGCATTTAACATGCCTAAAAATTGTCTCGGTCCTTGTTTGGCCCAATCAGATATCGGCTGTGAGCAGGCCGGATGCAAACCGGGCCGTAGTTAGGCCCAACTATATGACGGGCTTTTAACAGGCTGAAATTAATATAGGGCCGAAATGTTAAACGGGCCCTTAACAGGCCAAAACTAATATCAGGCCGAATTACTAAGTGGGCCTTTAGCAAGTGGGCCCAAAAGCATAGTGTCCAGTTGACGGGCCTAATCTGATATGGGCCATAATTAGGCCCAAAACCTCTTAAAGGGCCAGACCTGATCTGGGCCATAATTTGGCCCAAAACGTGGTAGGCTTTTAATGGGCCGGATCTCATATGGGCCACTATTAGGCCCGGAGCGTGGCAGGCCATTAATAGACCGTATCAAATATGGGCCGACATTTGGCCCAAAACATGGCAGCCAGTTAACGGGCTGGCCTACTAAGGTCCTCAAAATCTTGTGGGCCTACAGCTGGGTCGGCCCATTAATGTCGGCGAAATCTCGTGGGCCTTTAGCTGGGCCGGCCTATTATGATTCGCAAGAATTTTGTGGGCCTTTACCTGGGCCGGCCTATTATGGCACACAAAAATCTTGTGGGCCTTTACCTGGGCCGGCCCATTATGGCCCGCGAAATCTGGTGGGCCTTTAGCTGGGCCAGCCCATTATGGTCCGCAAAATCTCGTGGGCCTTTAGCTGGGCCGACCCATTATGGTCCGCAAAATCTTGTGGGCCTTTAGTTGGGCCGGCCCATTTAAACTTGTTGGGCCGTGCCACGTGTCGACGTATCATAGGCGCCTTCTGTCCAGTGATTGGATGACATCTGTCCCGACGATGAGCCGACACGTGTTTCCTCTAGCCAATGATGATTTTACATGTGGAAAATCCCCATTGGTCGGGGCTGTTAACGGGTAATCGGATCCAAAACCCGACCCGATAGCTTAACGGCGTTCCGTTACGGTGGATGCCACGTGTCAGTCACCCTTGACGAAAGCACTTCTGTGAAGCGCAATTTATGGTCATGGAAGTGGACACTTCCCTGATGATAATTTTGGTAATGTCATGGAACACTTCTACGACAGCACATGCATGACTATCTTGATCCTGTCATAAATTTGTCATGGATGTACATGCATGACAAAAAAGCGACCTACTCTGACAAACACGTATCATCACGGAAGTGTATTTTTTTGTAGTGCTAGCCGCACCTCGCTTGCAGCTTCCTCATCAACTAGTAGCATATTTAAACTAGCGCCTCCCAATTAAGCCCGAGGAGCCGGAAAAGCCTAGCGGGCATTCGGAACTGTGCAATATGGCTCTGTATGTAAAGTGCTCTACTCCCTCCGTCTAGGTGTGTAAGCCACCTTACGAAAACCAAATAGTCCCAAAACACTTAGGCACCATACATTAACTCCCTTCTCGTTTTTTGTTTTGTGGCATATCAACCAATAAGATATGTGGGATGTGCATGCTTTCAATGACTTGAGACTACCAAACATAATATGCAGTGGTTAGTTCATTGCATGCAATGCTATTAATTAGCAAAAAGACATTAAGTTTTCTCGTTTTCCTCTCCGCCTTGGTCACGATGCACAACGTAAGATGAGTTACACACCTAGACGGAGGAAGTACTACTACTCTCTAGCTTGTTGTGTTGCACGCATGGACTTCACTCCATTATCGACTCTACTATAAAAGAAATTCCTCTTGACGTATTTTTTTTGAAATGGAGGCAAAAGCTTTGCTTCATCTCATTCATAAAGAAGGAACTACTAACAAAGTTCGACGAGATCCATTACACCTCCATAAATGGAAGCGAAAAGCCTACTCTCGCTGTATCAAATAACTCAAATGTTCTGCCCCCGCAGTAACCGTCGCTGATAAACAGGCTGCTAGTGTGTGCGTGAGAGGAGCGGCTGAGTAGGCTAGCTACGTGAGAGGAGCGGCTGAATAGAGCACCGAGAGTACCCACTAGGCCACTACGCAGGTGTACTTCCCCTGCATTGATAGTACAACGATGGTTCTAGAGAACAGTAGTACCATCCACTTACAACTGTAGCTCCTTGGCCCTGAGATTCAAGAGTTCAAAACTAGTGCACTATACTAGACTAGACTAGAAGTACAGTACATCGCACTACTAGTTGAGAAAAGTAGTACTAGTACTGCTACAGTACGAGTACGTACTCCTCCGTCACATAATGTAAGACATTTTTTACACTAGTTGGCGTGTACAAAAAATGGCAAAAACACTCCCAAAATTTCTTAATCCACCCCAAAAATTTCTTACTAGTGCTATTATTTACAGTATAATGCAATCCCATAACGTTCCATAATCCCTTTCTTTCAAAAAAATCTCTTCTGGAGAGAAGATTGCTTTCTCCACACGAGCTTCTCATAGGCCAGCGGCACCGCATGCAGTCATGTGAGAGAGAGGGAGACATCCATGCAGCATGCAGAGAGAGAACGTGGGCGGACAGCCAATGGGCTGCATGGGGCATTTATAGCTGCTAGCTCCTCCCATCCATGCACCAGGGGTATTTCCATCCAGAAAGCATGCAGCGAGCCCCTGCTTTGGTATCCGGGTCTGCTCTTATGCGCAGAGTAAAAAGAATCGGAGGGAGTACTAGTAGTAAATAATAGCCTCACCCCTTCGCTGAGGAACGATCTATAGTTGGAAGGGACGAGTCCCTGCGGTTACTACGCTCTTATCTCCTCCTCGCCAGTTCCCCCCGAAGAGAAGGCAGTTCGTCGCTACTCCCATGGATTCGTCAGGCAGTTCTCCTCCTCGTCGGGGCTGGGAGACCTTGGACGATGATCCTGTTGGAGAAATCGCACGCCGCTCCGACGTCCTCACCGCCGCAAGACTCGGTGCTTCCTGCACCGACTTTTTCAAGACCCTACTTAAACATGCCATGCTTGTTGGTCTTCCATGTGTCCTCGAGGAGAAGGTTCTTCTATGGGACAATCCTTCGAACAATCCACCGCTCCCTGGCCATGGTTGCACGTTGACTCCGCTAGAGTTGCCGACGTTGAGAGGTAGTCGGATTTTGTCCGATGAGCAGGTCAGTAATGGATTTTGATCATGTAGTACTTAGTTATTCCATTTCCATCCCGTAAATTCTCCGCTGCCCACCGTCTTATATATAGGTCTGGGTCGGTGCCAACGAAGATTGGCTTGCATACCTCCGGCCGGATACCACCATCATTTTGCACCACATCCACAGCAGTGCGGCCGTTCCGGTAGACCCCTTCTCCACCATTGGGATCGGCCTTCCGGACTGGCTGGGCTTGAATAGGTATGATGATGCCTACATGAGATTGAAGAAGATAGCAATTGCGGACCCGCCGACAAAGCGACGCGGCTACGACGATTACTATCTCATCGCAGTGTTCGACATAAGGATTGCCATCAATGCAAGAGGCAGTAACGGCAGAGGCTGGCGCATGTTGGCGGCTGCAGATTTGTACCCCTACACATTCGAAGACGCCGTGCGCCATCTAGGCCGCATCTTCGCGGTGACAAGCCAAGGGACTTGTTTCATCTGGTTGCCATCCTACGGTACGGGAGATTACAAACGGAATGCACAAACCATCATTTGCATCCCTAACCGTACTCCATTATTTTGCAGGGACCAGTCATCCCTCGATCAAAATAAGATCTCCGATCCTGGATGTGCATTTGCATCAGCGATTCGGTCTAACCTAGAACCTTGTAGCTGACTTTGGCACATTGGGATCAACTATCTTAGCAGTCGTTACCCATGGTACCACTGATGTGCAACATGGTCACACAATCTACCACGATCGGACCGTCACCATCTACCCAGGTATTCCAATTTCTAACCCTCTCGCCTTCTCTTTCATTCTTGTACTAGTAGTATACTTTGTAGTACTAATAGGAGTACTTTTTACCTTAGAGGACGCGTATAGCTAGCTAGGCCCTTGAAGACTTCAACCCACTAGCTGCCATCAATTTTTTTCCATGTCTTACTATCTCATCCATGTAACCAAGAGTGGCTATATATAATAAGCTGATTATTTTACTTCATCTATACCGGAGCAGTACTATTTGCTGCATAGTATTACTGACCGCCATATTTGAGCACAACATTATTATGCATGGACCTTGACTATGTACGTCACCATGTGTCCAGATCTGGGATGTCACGTGTACCAGATGAACGGCGCCGAGTTCGACCCCCGTGATGCTATGTGGGTGCCGAGGAACACTCTTGGAGAGTACTCGCTTTTCATCGGGGACAACTACCCCATTGTGAAGCGGATGCCACCTTCCGTGCACGTCATGGAAGGCCTGCCGTTCATGAAGCATGGTTGTGTCTTCAGTGCACACCACCGGATGAACGACATGCTGGGACATGTTATCCCTGATTTATGCCGCTTCAGCTTGGATGAGTCTCCATCATGTGGAACCAGACTAGAAAGCTGCGACAATGATTCCCGTTGCCCACCGCTATGGATCGTGCCATCCATGAAGAACACCTGGGACTGGAACCTGGAGGAGGACATGTAGCCCATCTATAAAGTGTAAGTGGAGTACGGTAATTGTGAACGGTAGCACTGTGAATATATGTAGACTAGTCGTGCACAAATTTATCACGTGAATTAGAGATGAACTTGTGTGGCATACTGGCATTTGTCCTTTAGAATTTATTACTAGTAAATTTGTTATGTGTACGTGCAACTTGTGTAGTTGTTGCACGGACTCCAACATGCTCTTTGAGAAAAAAAGGTGGCACAACTTTGGATATACGTGACGTGGCGACATCATACAGTAGCATCATTCGCTATAGTTGTAGTACACTCCTACTAGGACGACAACTCCTATAAAACCTTGCGCTTGGCTCTTTGCCTCTTCGGGAGGTTCAACAGTTCGTACTCGTGTGAACCTGGCACTTGGCTCTTCGTCTCTTCGGAAGGTCCAACAATGATGATACTACAGTACAATATGCTTCTGCCAATCTGACACCGATTGAACTATTGCACGTCCACCGCGAGGGCCAGGGCGAGGGCGAGGGAGAGGGAGAGGGCATTGTAGTCAAAACCCTCTCCTCGTCCTACGAACCACCGCACGCGTGGGCGAGGGAGAGGCGTAGTAAGGAAGCTTCTCCTCGTTCGGCGAGTTGACAGAATACATCAAAGCAGTACTAGTACTAGTAGTAGTAGTCCATACTGCGTCCTTTCCAATTAATATGGCTTAATTTGAAACGAGAAAAATACACTGGCGGTCAATGTATGTAACAATACGCTCTTTACGGTCACTATATATAATTTTGCGGCGATTATATGATCTGAAAGTGCTAGTGATCGACTAGAGGGGGGTGAATAGGCGATTTTTATGAAAGTCTTCAAAACATGGAAGTTTCGAAGACAAACGATAGAAATAAACCTATTACCATACAGTGGAAGGTAGACTACACTAGGCAAACCATAGTCAAGTATTCAATGAAGTGAAAGCACAATGACTAATAGCAGCTAGGCAGTAAAGATCAGGTAGGAAGATATTGTGAAGCCAATCAGAACAAGCAGTCACTCAGTGAATACAAAAGATAAAGCAATCATACAATGACTTCACAAGGACCAACAATAAGCAAAGGGAAGGGAAGGATGAAACCAGTGACCTATTGAAGACAATGATTTGTTGGACCAGTTCCAGTTGCTGTGACAACTGTACGTCTGGTTAGGGAGGCTGAGATTCAAGTCAAAAGACCATGTCTTCACCTTATTCCCCTTGAGCTAAGGACACCCAGTCCTCGCCCAATCACTCTGGTAAGTCTTCAAGGTAGACTTCCAAACCTTCACAGACTTCGTTCACTGGCGATCCACAATGACTCTTGGATGCTCAGAACGCGACACCTAACCAGCCGGAGGATTCACAGTCCTCAAGTGTAATAAGTCTTCAGATCACAAAGACAGGAAGACTTAAGTGATTCCTAACACTCTTTGGCTCTGGGTGTTTAGGGCTTTATCCTCGCAAGGAATTCTCTCTCAAAGGCTTCGAGGTGGGTTGCTCTCAAACGACAAAAACCGTACTCTAACTCTGAGCAGCCAACAGTTTATGGTTGTAGGGGGTGGGCTATTTATAGCCACTAGGCAACTCGACCTGATTTGTCCGAAATGACCCTGGGTCACTAAGGAACTGACACGTGTTCCAACGGTCAGATTTTAAACACACACGACAACTTTACTTGGGCTACAAGCAAAGCTGACTTATCCAACTCTGGACAAGATTTGCTCTCATAGTCTTCACTCGAAGACATAGGATTTTGGTTAAGCATCACTTCAGTCATTCTGACTGGTTCTCTTGGACCCCACTTAACAGTATAGTGGTTCCTATGACTCAACAAAGAAGAAAAAGAATGACGAAAGAACTAAGTCTTCGCGCTCCATAGTCTTCATGCGATGTCTTCTCTTGTCATAGTCTTCAATGTGAATGTCTTCACATACGGCCTTTGTCTTCAATGTCTTCTTACATTTTTAGGGGTCATCTCTGGTAGGAAAACCGAATCAATGAGGGACTTCTACTTGTGTTATCCTGCAATTCTCACAAACACATTAGTCCCTCAACTAGGTTTGTCGTCAATACTCCAAAACCAACTAGGGGTGGCACTAGATGCACTTACAATCTCCCCCTTTTTGGTGATTGATGACAAACTAGTTGAAGTTTTCAACGGGGAATAAAATATGTGAAATTGTAAGGGATAGGTTATTGCCTTCATAAGTGGAAAAGGCTCCCCCTGAAGATGTGCATATAAGTAATTTGCTTTTGGTATGCAAATGCCCATGGCAGGTTGTGCTTGTGGAGATCCTCTTTAACTTATGATGACAATTCATCATGCATGAAAAGTATGTGAAGATAATGACATGCATAACGAAAAATGGACGTCTGCAAAATGATCTAAGTGCGGAATTTATCGTCGCACATGTGGAATTTATCATCGCATCACAGTAAAGAAAATAAGTAGCAGACAACCATCGAGTTTGAGTGTTACAACTCAAAGAACCAAATGTATCAAAACACAAGAGTTGTAAACACGAGGCCAAACATAAAACCACCGCCCATATGGACCCACTTGAAGACTATCAAACTCATATGCTTCTCCCCCTTTTGTCATTAAGGACCAAAAAGGTTTGAAGACATAGAGCATCTACTCGTTCCCATGAGGGGTAGGTGAAGCAGCAGGGTCGTCGGTGTTGATAGGCGGTGCAGACAAACTTGGGGCAGTGTCAATGCGTGCAGAAGTAGGGGGCGGTGAAGTAGCATCGTCTTCATCATCGATCACTCTGGCATTCACAGTTGCCGCGGAGGAAGAGAACTCAGAGTCTTCAAGAGACGGAGTTCGTCGTAGCACAATCCTTCTTGGAGGTGTGGAGTCAAACTTGAAGCGTTCAGAGAAGCCATCCTCTTGAAGATCATCCTCAGAGCACATAAGCATCATTTTTTTCCATGTACGCCGACAGGTTTCATGGGCAACAAAGGCATTCTTGGTGGCAAGATTGCGAATCCTGTTTACGTCCACTAAGAGGCTTTGCATTTGGCGCTTCAACCAGTCATGATGCTTATCCTGTTTCTGATGAAGTGCAACCAGAAGCTCTCGGTCATTGAGAACACGAGATCGCTTCTTGGGCCGTTGGGCAATGGTGCTTTCAGTGGCTTCAGTGAGGGCACGATGAGGTGCACGTGTAGTACCAGCCAGAGGATAAACACGAGTGACTGCTTGAACTCCTTCAATGTTTTGAGAGAAGCTTTGATTCTCAGCATTTTGAAGACCAAGGGGCTCCTTGGCAGGCTCTGGATAGATGGCTTCAACTGACATATCGGCATCAGGCAGAAAGATCCGATGATTATGAGCAGAGGGCTGATAGGTGACAGCTGAGTGTAGTTTGATCAGCCGCATTATCCATGGAGCGTAAAACTTCAAGCCAAAAATGTCAGATCCTGATGCAGCAAGTTGGCGAATAAAGAAGTCTTGTGCATTGAAGCTTTTGCCATGAAGAATATGAAAGACCAACGTCTTCATTGCGCCTTCTAGCTTGGCATGTGGAGAATGTCCTTTGATGGGCCAAAGAGTTCGCCTTATGATGTGATAGATGGTACATGGCAGATACTCAAGGTCTTCAACATAGAACTCCTTAGGATATTCAGCATCTGGAGGCAAAGGCTTCATCATGCTGAGCATCTGACTCATATTGGGCTCAGGCTTGTGGAAGATGCTTTCCATAGCAACACTGTGAAGCTGACAACCAGGTTCATACAGATCTCCTGGAGTGGGCAGGCCAGTAAGCTCAATGATATTAAAGGCTTTGGCTTCATGATGAACATTGCATGTCATCCACTCAAGGACCCAAGTCTTCGGATCCCTGTTGTAGCCACGGATATGAAGAGTGGCATAGAATTGGAGCAGCAGTTCTTCATTCCAGTGCTCCTTATCAGTGACGAACTGCAGCAAGCCAGACTCTCTGAAGCAATCCAGAGCTTCTTCCAAACAGGGCAGACCAGTTATGGCTTCAGTGTCAAGACGCATATGTGGGAAAATGCGACCTTGATTGTACAGAATGCATGAGTAATAACTTCGCTGCTGATAGCTCCAGAACCGATCAGAAGATATTCTTACCTTTGAGTAGGGGTTCTTGGCGCTATTGAAGAAGGTGTTGTGTACCTTGAAGCCATTGATATTGAACGATCCGGGTGCAGATGCAATGCCTGGAAACCTGGGCAACCTTGGTATTGGCTTCTGAACCTGAGGCCTATGCTCAACGTGATAGTCAAACTGAGGACCAGCAGCAGGCAGAGGAGTCAGAAGGGGCCATTTGACAGTGACAAGTTGGCCATAGTTGAATGCTTGCTCGATAATGTGTGGCCTTGGTGGCGGAACAGGAGCAGTGGGATCAACAGAGGCTTCAGGAGCAGTTGCATCATTGGCTTCATTGGCTTCTGGCACATTGGTTGGTGCAGGCTCCACATTTGCTTTAGCCATGACTACGTCATTGGCTTCATTTGTGTTGGTGGTGGCAGCCTCAAGATTCTCAACCTCCACTTGATGAGCTGGAGGGTCGGGCACAGACACGTTCTCCTCAAGAACAGCTTCTTCAATAATGGGGGGAGTAGGGACACGTTCTTCTTCTTGTTTGTCGTCGGCTGATGCAGCTGGAATGTCTTCAGCAACTTTAGCCTCAGACTCGGAGACATCCACAGTAGGAGTGGCATCTGGAAACACTTGACGTGCAACAGATTGGTGAGGCACTTCTCCTTCTAGAACGCTCGAAAGAGGGACTTGAGGCCTTGGTCCTTTGCAAAGCCTGCGTAGCGCTGGCGACGCCTGTGGAGATGGAGTTGGCTGGGCCTCAAAGTCATCTTCTTCTTGCACTGATGGGGTGGCTTGCGGTTGGGGAGAGCTTGGAGTGTCTTGTCTCTGTGGGTGATCAGCCCATGATGCATCCTGAGTAGTTGGCGTCAGAGGACGACCAATGTTGATGAGTTTGCTGTGCGTAAGCACATGCGATGATACCAGTTGGTGCTCGATCTGAGGAAGGACTTCATCATCTTCAACATTGTCATGGTGACCAATGTCTTCAGCAGCGGTGGGGTCAACTGCTGGAATGTCTTCAGCATCAGGAGCCTCTGTGGAAGCAGGCTCATGAACAATCAGTTGGTGCTCGTGGTGTTCAGATGCAGGGCGAACCATTGAGATAGGTTCAACAACTAAGGGCTCTGTGGGAGTAGCCCGATCCTTCTTAGTTTTGCGCTTCTTCTTAGAGGGAGCGATGTCAGAAGCTTTAGGATTTTTCCTTTTTCTGGCTTCAGCCTCGGCAGTCCTCGTCTTCTTCAATTCTGAAGCGGTTGACCTGACCTTTGGCTTCGAGCCAGTCATGCTGCTTGGGAAGACTATGCGAGGTTCTTCCTGCCTTGAAGGTGCAGATTGGTCAGTTGAGGGCTTCTTCTTCTTTGCAGCCATTCTTGGGTCGATGCCAGGATGACCAAGAGCCTTGCGCTTCTCAGCCTTATTGTAGGCTTGCACACACTTGTCAGCTAGGCTCTTCATGCGTTCACAAGAACCTTGAGCTTCTTCACGCTTTTTGAGAAAGGCTTCCTTGAGCTCGTGCAGCATAATCTTGAAGTTTTTCACATCTTGCACGCTGAGCTTGGCCATGTGCTTCTTGAACTGAGCTTTCTCATAGTCGATCTTTTGCTTCAGTTCAACGATGCGCTGAGCTAGAGATAGCTCAGAAGTAATGGCACCAGTGAAGGTGACACTAAGGCCAATTGGAAGTTGTAGGTCTTCAAAGCTGAGGTTGGGCGTGGCAAACCACTCATTGATGACTTTATGGATGATTGCCACATCAAAGAGAGGCAAATCATTGAAGATCTCTGCTTCTTCCTTGCTCTTGATCAGTTGCTCAAGAGTGTCATCTGCAAGATCTTCATCGCTGGACAGATCAATGGCGTCATTGTGCAGAATAGCAGCAGCAGTCAGTGCCTGATCAGTATTCTTTCTTATCTCAGTCTTCTTGGAGATACGTGATAGATCTTCAGACTGCACACTGTCTTCAGGAGGTGCAGTAGCCAGTGGCTTCGCATGTAATACCTTTGGTGCAGGAGCAGGCTTTGAAGCTTTAGGCTTCTTCAGTTTCTTTGGCTTCTGCGGTGCAGGCGCTTTATCAGATTCAGCGTCATCTGCAGGCTCATCCACGGCTGTCCCTTGAACCATGATATGAGTGATGAGACCTTCTAGGTTGTAGAAGGGCCCAACAAGATTGGGTTCAGCTTAGCGGGTGCCATCGGCACGGGGAGCAGAAGGACCAGGGTTGAAGTCTAGTCCCAATGTCTTCTTGTTTTGCTTAGCCGAGTTCTTGGCAAACTGGAAGTTGCGCTTGAACAGATTGTCGTCACGACACCATAGCAATGACGATGGGTCAGCATCTGCAGGCTGTGGTCCACGGACCATGCAGGGATAGAAGCCTCGTTCAATGGCTTCATCTCTGGACCTGGGTTGAAGATTTCTGTATAGGATGTCTCCCCATGGTCGCTTGATGGCATTCTTCTCTGCATATTCCTGGGTCACAAACCTGTACTTGAACCATTGCTCAGCCCAGTACCTTTGAATCCATTGGATTCGTGTCTTGCGCTAATTGTAATCCTCTTCTGGGTCTGTCTTGTACAGCTCTGAGAGGTCATCAGGCAGATCTCTTGATGTTCCCCCCTCGACGCTGTCGTCCACCTTCCTTGCTGATTTCTCTGTAGCCATGAGCTTCAAACTGAATGGTTTCAACACGTTCAAAGGTTTCAAAGGCTTCCGCTTGCTGGTCAAACAGGAACTGGCTTTGAAAGAATTTATATGATGCTGTAAGAATTCTGCAAATGAATGCAGACTATGAGAACCAAGGGATTCTCCCACGGACATGTACCTGTGACAGCATTAAGGTGCGAATGAAGGGGAAGAGGTCATATGCATTCTCAGAAGATTTTGAAGATAAATCAGTTTAGAAGACATTGACCTCATAGTGCGAAGACATTCACTCATAGATAGAGAGTTGGTTCCAGATTTGTACGAATCCACGAAAAAGTACAAGTGAGGAATCTAACTACTTTGTGAAGCATAAGTGAACATACTAGGCATATTATGAGACGTAGTATGAAATAGATCCAACTTGTGTGAACAGAAACTTCTTGTGGTAGAAAGTGATGGATCTATAGAATCAAAGGGGCCGTAAAAAGGAAGTTTTATTTACCACATGAAGAACTGCTAGACGGAGTGGGAGAGGAGGCCGAGCAGATCGATCGTCCGTGCCCTAACTTGGCGACGGAGGACACCTACGGCGACGGCGGAGAAGACGATGTCCGCGGCCGGCGTGAAGACGACGTCGGTGAGGTCGCGGCAACTAAGCGCTTCGTTGCCGGCATCATCGAGGGTGAGCGGTGGCGCTAGGGTTTGTGCGAGAGTGGAAGAAAGGATAATGACTATGGCGAGGCGTGTATTTATAGAGACAGGTACGGCACAGTGTTATTACACAGGTGCCCCTGGCGATTCACATCTGAAGGACACGTGGCCATCATGCAACATATCGGAGGTTGTTCCATGTTCCCACGCACGCCTGGATTGTCGGGTGGTCGTTCCCACTTCTCCGGGTTTCAGGTGAAGGAATTAGCATTGAAAACGGACTTAATGTTTGTCTCTGGATCTTCTGCTGACAAGGACGCAGAGAAGATATTCGATAGTTTCAATAGAATGCATATGATTTGGAGAGATAGAGTTTGAGATAGAAAGCATAGAGAGGTTAGGGTCCGATCACATTCACTTAGTTCAAAAGATTCAACAAGAAGACATAGCTATAAGTGAATGTTGTAGAGGACAGAACACTAGTACATATATATATATATATATATATATATATATATATATATATATATAGATGAGAAGGACAGTCAAATCAACATAGTGAAGATAATCATGAAGACAAGTTGAGATTGAAGCCAAACCAAATATGAAGACATACCAAACGTAACGCCATGAGTGAAGCACTTCAAACAGAAAAATTTGGTGGTGGCGTTACCCACCGTATAGGAAGTATTAGACCCAGACACGACGCACAATTATCATGGCGCTCTGAAGTCAAATTCCACATTAATTTATTCACACTTAGAGTGTAAGTCTTCATTGATTGAAGATATACTTTACTTCATGTGTTGCACATCTAAGTCATCAATATGCATAAGTGTTAGGATGTGTGCCTGATCACATGACATTTGAGGATTCCAAGATATTTAGCTCACACCGTAACTTGCAAAATCTCTTCTCATCCAAGGGCTTGGTGAAGATATCTGCCAATTGCTCTTCAGTGTTGACGTGTATGATATCAATATCTTCCTTCACAACATGATCTCTGAGAAAGTGATGATGAATTTCAATGTGCTTTGTCTTCGAGTGCTGAACTGGGTTGTTGGCAATCTTGATGGCGCTTTCATTGTCGCAGTAGAGTGGCATTTGCTTCAGATGAATGCCATAGTCTTTGAGTGTTTGCTTCATCCATAGAAGCCGAGCACAGCAAGATCCAGCAACAATGTATTCAGATTCAGCAGTGGAGAGAGATACACAGTTCTGCGTCTTTGAAGACCAACATACAAGTGATCGTCCTAGAAAATGACATTTTCCTGATGTAGACTTGCGATCCACCTTGTCACCAGCATAATCAGCATCCGAGAATCCAACTAGATCAAACTCTGAGCCCTTTGGATACCATATCCTAGTGTTGGGGTGTGAGCCAAATATCGAAGAATTCGCTTCACGGCTAAGTGATGCGATTCCTTTGGTGCCGCTTGGAATCGAGCACACATGCAAATACTAAGCATAATATCTGGCCTAGATGCACATAGATACAGTAAAGAACCAATCATGGAGCGGTAAACCTTTTCATCGAACTCTTTACCATTGTCGTTGGGACCCAGATGATGTTTGGCGGGCATTGGCGTCGTGAAGCCTTTGCAGTCTTGCATCCCAAATTTCTTCAGGCAATCTTTGAGATACTTCTCTTGAGATATGAAGATGTCGTTGCGTTGCTGACGTATTTGAAGACCAAGGAAGAACTTCAGCTCACCCATCATGGACATCTGATATTGCCCTTGCATCATACATCCAAACTCGTCAGTGTATTTCTGATTGGTGCAGCCGAAGATAATGTCATCCACATATATTTGGCACACAAACAATTCACCATCATATGTCTTCATGAAGAGAGTGGGGTCGAGGGAACCAGGTTTGAAGCCTTTGCTCTTCAAGAAGTATTTGAGTGTGTCGTACCAAGCCTGAGGGGCTTGTTTGAGGCCATACAGCGCCTTGTTGAGCTTGTACACCATGTCAGGATGTTTTGGATCTTCAAAGCCAGGCGGTTGTGCAACATACACTTCTTCGTCAATCTTGCCATTGCGAAAAGCGCTCTTCACATCCATTTGATATAGAAGAATGTTATGATGATTTGCATAGGCCAGCAGTATGCGTATGGCTTCAAGTCTAGCCATAGGAGCCAATGTTTCATCGAAGTCAATCCCTTCAACTTGAGTGTACCCTTGAGCAACGAGACAAGCTTTGTTTCTGACAACTTGACCATGCTCATCTTGCTTGTTGCGATATATCCATTTGGTGCCTATTATATTGTGCTTGCGAGGATCAGGACGCTTAACCAGTTCCCATACATTATTCAGCTCAAACTATTGAAGCTCTTCTTGCATAGATTGAATCCATTCAGGTTCCATGAAGGCTTCTTCAACTTTCTTGGGTTCAAATATTGAGACAAATGCGAAGTGCCCATAGAAATTTGCTAGCTGTGTTGCCCTTGAACGAGTGAGTGGACCAGGTGCATTGATGCTATCAATTATTCTCTCAATTTGTACTTCATTTGCGACACGAGGATGTACAGGACGAAGATTTTGCTCTTGGTGATCATTGTCATCGTTAGAAGGATTGTCTTCAGGTTGAGCATTGTCTTCAGGTTGATCAGGTGCGGAGATGATGAGTTCCTCTTCAGGCTGAGTTTCAGAAGGTATGATATCTCCAGTTCCCATAAGTTTAATTGATTCACTGGATGGAACTTCATCTAGCACATTTGGCAGGTGCTCTCTTTGTGAGCCGTTAGTCTCATCGAACCGCACATCCATTGTTTCAACCACTTTATAATGAAAGAGGTTGAAGACTCTGTAGGAGTGTGAATCCTTTCCATATCCAAGCATAAAACCTTCATGTGCTTTTGGTGCAAATTTTGAAGTGTGATGTGGATCCTTGATCCAGCACCTAGCACCAAATACTCTGAAGTAACTGACATTTGGCTTCTTGCCAGTAAGGACCTCATAGGATGTCTTGTTGAGAAGCTTGTGAAGATAAACACGGTTGATGATATGGCATGCAGTATCAATGGCTTCAGGCCAGAACTTTCTTGGAGTCTTGTATTCATCAAGCATCGTCCGGGCCATCTCAATAACTGTTCTGTTCTTGCGTTCCACGACGCCATTCTGCTATGATGTGTACGGAGCTGAGAATTCATGTGTAATGCCCAAAGTATCAAGATAAGTTGGCGATGAAGTGGGTGCGCATCTCGTCCCAGGAGGAGATTGTGCCTGGAGCCAGGTTCAAGAGCTAGGTGCGGGCCCCGTCCTTGAGTGCCATGGGGAACCAGTTCGCCATGACCTTCTCGTCTCCGTTGGCAGCTTCGATGCCCAGCTCGTAGAGCTGGAGGAACTCCGCAGGGTCAGCCGTGCCGTCGTAGCGAGGAGGCAAGTCTGGCTTGAACTTGCCGGGCCACGCGACGCTGCGTAGCTCGGCGGTGAAGGCGCGGCAGCCTGCTGTGGCCACGGGAGGCCTTGGATAACAGGGAGCTTGGTCTTGCATGTCCCCACGCGTTGCAGCTGGGAGCAGCACGGGGTCTTGACGCCCGGGAGTAGGAGCATGGTCGCGACGTGCTGGAGCAGGGAGCGCCCGGGCAGCTTCTTGCGGGCGAGGGACTTCTTGACAGCTCTGCTCTTGCCGTGCTGGCGCCTGACGGAGCGGGTTCCGCCCAGGGGTCACGCGCCTTGGAGCTATGGCGCCGTCCTGAGGAGGAGGAGGCCGGGGTGCCGCCGGAGCTTCATCGCCCGCGTGGGGCGGGGTGCGGTGCAGCGGAACGGACGACGCAGGAGAGCCCCCTGCGGCGCGGACGAGCTCGGCAACGCGGTCGAGCCATTCTTCGTAGACGTCGTCGACGAGACGGTAGCGCATGAGCTCGTTTGCCGCGATGAGTGCAGCCCGAGCCTCCATGGGCGCGCGGAGCGCGCGGGACGAAGATCCAGCTGGGGTGAGCGAGGGAGTTGCGGTGCGGCCGTCCTGCCGCACGGAGGGATGCTGGGAGGATGCTTGCTGCTCGTCCCCCGCCGGGCCGGTGGCGGCGTTGACGGCAGGCGACGGGGAACGGCGAGGACGCCCGCTGACAGGGGCCGTCTGGGCGACGCGGGAAGCGAGTGCGGCCCGCGCCGCGACGAGCATCAGACATGGGCGTGATGGTCGGAGGAGAACGGGCTGGTGGAAGACGAATCCCGGCGCACCCCTACCTGGCGCGCCAAATGTCAGATTTCGGGTTCCGGTAGACCCTTGAGGTTCGAACACTAGGGTGCGCGCGGAGATTTCGCCTCCTACCTACCTGCACCCCTCCGCCTTGCTAGGATCTAAACTACGGAAAGAACAACACAAGAGACACAGGGTTTATACTGGTTCGGGCCACCGTTGTGGTGTAATACCCTACTCCAGTGTGTGGTGTGGTGGATTGCCTCTTGGGCTGATGATGATGAACAATACAAGGAAGAACAGCCTCGCGAGGGTCTGTTCTTGGTTGGGGCGATGAACTGCTGGGGGGAGTTCAGTCACCTTTCTCTCTCTCTCTCTCTGATCCTTTCTTTTATCCTTCAATCCCCCCTCTTTCCTTCCAACCCCCTTTGCTCTGTGGGTGGCTGGTCCTATTTATAGAGGCCCTGGTCCTCTTCCCAAATATCGAGCGGGAAGGGAGCCAACAATGGCGGGCTAATTTGAAGGGGGACAGCTAGTATCAGCTATCCTGACAAAAGTAGTCTTCGCCTGCGCAAAGCTCTGGTGATGACGCCGTCTTGGGCTCCACGGTGACCTCCGTCTTGTAGTCCTCATGGTCTTGGTCTCGTTGCACCGAAATGGCAACCTTTGCCTGATGCCTTGGTACTCCGCGGCTGCGCTTGCCCCTTTGCACCAAAGAGGAAAGGAGGACACTGCGCGGGCTGGCACCCGCCTGGCACCCTCGGTCGTCATGGCTTGCATCACGGGCACCTCGTGAGGTACCCCGCCTTGATTTCTCTGCCTCCTCGTGAGCCAGCCCGACGAGGCCGTGCCTGAGGAAGCTCCGAGTCGTCCGCCCCGCGAGGCTTGGCCCCTCGCGAGGGTCTTGGGTTTGTGTTGGTGAAGATGGGCCGCGCTGGACCCCCTTTGAGCCACGCCGCAGGCCGCAGGCAGGCAAGTCTGGGGACCCCCATTCCCAGAACACCGACAGGCTCGTGTACATGGCTGGTTCGGAACGGAGAAATAGCGTCGTCGTCGTGTTCATGGGGAGGCAACGGAATGCGTCGTGTTCATGGGGAGGCAACGGAATGCGTCGTGTTCATCGGGCGGCAACGGAACGCGTGGGAGCCAACCGGCTGGGTCAGAACGGAATGCGTGGTCGTGTTCATCGGGAGGGCTTGGACGGAACAGGCGATGGAAACGAGGCCTGGCGTACCGCACAACGGAGGAAACGGACCTCCTACGTTCGGAACAGGGTCCTGTTGATCGGGAGGGGTGTGGCGTACCGCAAAACAGAGGAAACGGACCTCGCCTACGGTCGAAATGGGGGTCCCGTTGATCGGGAGGGGTGTGGCGTACCGCAAAACGGAGGAAACGGACC
>NC_041384.1:364858054-364873508 GCF_002162155.2 Triticum dicoccoides | reverse complement strand
CGTACCGCAAAACAGGACTCCACGGGATACTGTTCATCTCCACCGTCGACCTCCTCTAGCCTCCACGGGCTCCTGTTCATCCAGCCTCCACCATGCGCTACTCCACCGTCTACTGTTCAACCACCCCTCCACGGGCACCCCTCCACCGTCTACTGTTCATCCAGCCCTCCACACCACAGGGTCCTGTTCAACCACCCCTCCACGGGCACCCCTCCACCGTCTACTGTTCATCCAGCCCTCCACCACACCACAGGGTCCTATTCATCCAGAGGCAACGCCACCGCTCACTGTTCATCCAAACCCCCCTGCAACGCTCACTGTTCATCCCAGAGGCAGCATCGATCGGCTTCAGTTAGCACCAGTAGCGAAGGAATCGCTTGATCGGGTTCAGTTAACATCCATCAATCGATCGCTCGAGTTCAGTAACGCGTAGCCTGCAGTGTAATCGCTCGGGTTCAGTTAGAGCCCAACACCTCACTCGGGTTCAGTTAGAGCCAACGCCTCGCACACACGTGCGTACGTGTACGAGAGAAACACGCATCACTCGGCCCCCGACGTCCCACCGTAACCGGGAACTCCCCGAAATTTTCCGCCCCCTCGCTTCTACCACAGTTTTTTCCGTCATGGACGACCCAAAGAATGTCATGCAGCTACGTCTCCGGCCCTCCCAGGACGAAAAGCCCATTTTCTGTCATGATTTTTTGTCATAGAAGTAGGAGCCCACCACATCTATGATGATACCGGGTTTTGTCACAATTATCGTCATAGAAGTGTCATATGTATGACAGAAAAAAAATTCGTTCGGCCCAAAATGTCACGGATGTGTCTTTATTTGTAGTGACTGGCGCGGACGCCCTTGTTCGATGCCGTGTGTGGGCAGATCCCACCTGCCCGCCTAAGGGACATCTCGCCCACCTGAGGTACAACTTTTTGTACTAGTCCAGCTCCCCAGGTCGCTGCATGCGAGTTTTCTGCTATGCCACTACTCCCTAGCTCCCCATGTACAATAGCTAGGGTTCGTCGGCTGGTCCAACATCACCTATTTTTTTTACTATTATAGAGGAATTGCCACTCAAAAAGTTGTCTTGGTTTATACCTCGATGGAGGTATACATGTTGTTTCGATAGAAAGTACATGGTGGTTGTGCAGTCATTGTCCATATGCTCCTATTGTTGCTGCTAATCTAATAGTACTATCATTGGTTAAATGAAGAAATGCTTTTTTTCTCGGCTATCCTGGTTTAGTTCCCATCAAGATAATCATGATGCTTCTGTTTGTTGGTGTACTTTTCATTAAATCTTATTGACAATTGAGATGTCGCTGTTAATCTTGTACCACTGCCAAAACAAAGTAACAACACTATATGCTTTTTTATATTTTTGCAAACAACGATGCGTATCGCCATACCCGGGCAAGTCTTCCTCAGTTTTAGTGTTACTGCACAAAATTGAATGGCCATTGTTGTTCCACCTCATTGTCCTCTGCCAAGTGGTTCTTCCTTCCTCGATCTTGATTACTGAGAAGAAACAGACCATAGTGAGGATTTGTGGAACTTCATTGGAGCCTCACCCAAACTTCATGCCAAATGGATGATGCATCACCACGATGATCTATCGATGCTCATGGTTGTGCCTCATGGTTGCATCGGCTGGTGAAGCTGATCGATTTTCAACGAAAAACAAGATGTCTTCCATCAGTGCTCTTTTCTTGTTACCCACAAAGATGATATCCTTCATCAGTTCACCTTGGTTGCTTTGGAGACGCAGTCGTCCTTCACATTGGTGCAATTTTATCACACAATTGGCTATGAACCAATTGTTTCCTCGAAGAAGGATTGATGTCGGTACTAAGAGCCAAGTTCTGTATTGATTTCTAAGCCTTCTCACAACTTTGTCTTCAGTTCCCCTGTAATTTTATTTGTCCAGCTATTAACTAAATATGTGGTCAGACTTTGATTAAAAAAATGGTGTGGACTAAAAACCCGGATGGACGTAGTAGCCCTCCATTTTTATTTACTCTGCATATTAGATTTTACTGAAGTCAAACTTTGTAAAGTTTGACCAAGTTTAGGATGAACACAACAAACCATAATTATTGAGAGAGGGCAAACTGTACATACTCTCAAACCTTTCCAATAATTGAAATTAAAATTCTATATTTGCACACACTCTCACAGGTTTCTAATAATTTGGCGCATGTGTGGTTGTTCACTTAACGAAGCGTAGTGTACCGCACGTGAAGGACAGGAAGTGCGACCAGGACATGTGGATCGTTAGTTCATCGTAAGTAGTTTTCTTCACTGGTACGTGAAATAAAGAGTTTCATTTTGTACTTACACAATTTAAAACGATTGCTATGGAGAGAAAAAGAAAACCACTCCACTATATATTAGTAGTATACATGAGTACTATATAAGTAGTACTATATAAGCTGGAGCCTCGGCGCTTGTTTGCTAGGGTTTGCTATATTCGCAGTCTTTCACCCTCTTCACCAGATCTAAAGAAGACTGCGTTGGCCTCTGTCTCTCTCTCCCCCTCACAACTGGTGAAGGAGCCGTCCGGATCCCGTCGCACCGGGAAGGGGAGGAGGTGCAGTGTTCACTCTATCGCCTTTGGCGAGGGAGGCAATCCACTGCCAGCTACGATGTTCTCTTTCACCCAGCGCCTATGCGGGAGGGCCACCGGCCCCTTCTTCCTCGTTGTCATACAGACTGTGGGAAGATCCGGCCTCCCACTGCACGCCTAGCCACATCCCGATGACCCTAAGGTATAACTTTCTTTGAAACCATCATTGCTCTAGCTACATGCAGATCTTTTTCGATTCTGTAGTTGAATCTAGGTCTTGGTTCAAAGAGGAAATAAGGGTGCGGTGGGGTGGAGCATGAATCTAGGAGGTGGTTCAATGAGTAAAGGAGGGAGGAAAAGTAGTATAGACTTGCTATCCAACCGCTTTGTTGGTCAAAAAGGGGAAAAAGGGGGTAACCTAGTACACACATCTGTAAGGAACCGATCTCTTTGTTGAAAAAGGAAAGAAACTGGGGGTCGGGTAGTTTGTGCAGGACTAGATATCCTGCCCTGACATAGGAAAAAGGTTCAAAGAGAACAAATATGGGACCAACGCAGATATGCTGCTTCGCAACATACTCTGCATCACCCATTTATACATGTGGATGCACATGGTGTTGGCATGTCCCATGTCCCATACAACTATTTTGTTGTTGTTAATCTAAGAATGGTGCTGGAAAATTGATGCAATGCCACTGTTAAAAGTAAATTATTTTTTTAACGAATGTTGTTTTAAGAGAATGTCACTTTTAATATGAATCAATGCAACTGTTTTAGAAATGCCACTATCCTACTTTGTTTTCCGTCAAGATAAGTTGATGCTTCTTTTTGTTGCTGTATGTTTCATCCTCCTTTATTGGCCAGTAAATGTTTCCTTTTTTGCCTCTGTTAAAACAGGGATATCTATTAGCAAAATTAAATGTCACACTGGCAACTTTGCTTGATTTCAGTGCAACTGCACAAAACAAGATTGGATTTCCTATTCGTGTTGGTAGATTTGTATTTTATCTTGTTTGTCTCATGAAAGGTCAGTACATGCCTTCATCCACATGATTGTGCAGTGTGCTTTGAGACATTGTGCTACTTGTATTAGTACTATTTTCAATAAATGTTGAATTGAAGCTATTGTATTGTTGTCTTTCCCATTAAGTAGTGAACAAAAATGGGACCAACCCAGCCATGATGCTTGTTGCTTTGTTGCAACAAACTTTGCATCAACCCCTTTATAAGTAGATGGAAGCACATGGTGTTGTTGCGCCCACTCCCCCCTGGAACTATTTATGCTTTTTGTTAATCTAATGCCGTTGGTAAAATTAAGAAATGCCACTCTCAAAATTAACTACTGAATCTTAGTCCAAAACTGCAACACTTGTTAGGGACCGGCGGGAGTACCATTTTTGTGGCCACATGTTTCATCCTCCTTTATTGGCCTATAATTGATTCCTTTTTTGCCTCTGTTAAAATAGGGATATCTATTCAACTTGTTGCTATTCCGACATTTTGCTTCGCTATGTGAAACACTTTTGTTTTAAGAGTGTTTTGTGCAGTTCAACTTGAATGTCACACCGACGACTTTACTTAATTTTGGTGGAACTGCACAAAAGGAGATTGGATTTTCCATATATGTGTTGGGATTTGTTTCAAGACCTCCTCGCGAGTTGTTTCAAATATTGGTCAAGAAAGGTCAGTACTGACTTTCATCCACATGATGTTGCAGTGTGCTTTGAGATGTTGTGCTACTTGTGTTGGTACTGTTTTGGATAAATGTTGAATTGAAGCTATTGAACTAATGTCTTTTACCATTAAGTGAGCAAACAATTTTCCAGCCCAGACATGATGCTTGTTTCTTTGTTACAACAAAACTCTGCATCACCCCCTTTATAAGTACATGGAAGCACGTGGTGTTGTTGCGCCCACTCTCCCCTGGAACTGTTTATGCTTTTTGTTAATCTAATGCCGCTGGTAAAATTAAGCAATGCCACTCTCAGAATTAACTACTAAATCTTAGTTCAAAACTACAACACCTGGTAGGGATCGGTGGGAGTACCATTTCTGTTAGGGATCGGCCGGAGTACATGTTTAAGAAATGTATTTTGAGATAATGTCTCTGTTATTATATATCAGTTACAGTGTTTTACAAATGGTACTATCCTGCTTTGTAGTTCTTTCTACATGTTTAACCAAGGTATTGTTAAGATAATGTCTCTGTTAATATGAATCAGTCGCATTGTTTTAAGAATGGTACTTTTCTACTTTGTCGTTCTTTATACATGTTGTAACAAGGCATTGTTAATATAATTTCTCAGTTAATATGAATCACACTAATTGAGAATTGCTACTCTCATTCTTTGTTTCCCATGAAGATAAGGTAGATCAGTAGATGGTTTTCTTCTGGGAGTACAAGTCATCAATCGTTACTTCTTAGTAATTGTTTCCCTTATACCTATTGTTGCTTACAGGGATATCAAATTTTTGGCTCGGTTTTATTTCTACTTTGATTTTAGTTGAACTGCACAAAAGGAGCCAATGTGTCTAAGGCAAACTGCTACATTAGTGGGTCCAGTTGGTATTACCACTTTGCAGAAAGAAGCAGTCACTATTTGCGCTACATTACACAAGGAATGATCGAGAAGCTTTACAGAGTATTAGTAGATGCTGGTGACATGACTAGTCTATAGAGAGCATGGTCAACTCAACAACACGTGGAGTGCAAAACTCACTCCACAAGGAAAGGTATGATCAAGCCAGTTGCCGACGCATCTGTAACCAACGAGGCCTGTATCGGCCTTCATCCACATGATTGTGCTTTGTTATGTTGTGCTACTTATATTGTTGTATTGTGTTGAATAAATGTTTAATTCAAGCTATTGTATTGCTATCTTTGCTATTAAAGATAACGAAGATGATTATAGTTGTAAGTGTATGTTTAATCAAGTAGTACCACTATTATATTCATCACGCTTTTTCTGTATATATGCAGATAGGGATGCTGAGCTTGATTTTAGTGGAACTGCATAAAATATTCAGATGGTTCGTGTCCTCCATAATACTTCATCATGCACAATACATCGAATGGTTCTCTAATCACTCGTCATCACCTTGAGCCACCGAACTATCTGTTTGAATGGAGCTGCCAATGTCGGCCATTAAGAAGGGTAAGAAGAAAGAGAAAAGGAGAGATGGTTGTTTACTTGTGGTTCGGAGGAACACTGCGCAAACAAGTGCCCAAACAAGTACAAGAAGCCAGGACAGGACTCCATGTCTGTCAATGTCACTCTAAGTAACAATGATGGGGCATCTAGGTATGGTAATCTGTTTACTGTACTTTCAGTTTGTTAGTCCACCGATTGGTGGGTTGACACTAGGGCCAATATTCATGTGTGTGCTAATGTGTCTTTGTTTTCTTGCAGCATATAAATACGAAATCCACAGGGATGCTCAGCTTGATTTTAGTGGAACTGCACGAAATGTTCAGATGGTTCATGTCCTCCATAATACTTCGTCATGCACAATACAGTGAATGGTTCTCTAATCATTTGTTGTCACCTTGAGCCATCGTACTATCTGACGAAAAACTGATGACAAACCTTGCCCGTTCCATAATCATAGGCATTACACATTTTGAATGGGAAAAGCTTGTCAAACTTTAATCATTGATGTTAGCAAGAAGACATTAGTTTAATATATTGGAATTGGAAAACCTTGTCAAATTTTGCTCATTGTTGTTAGCCAAAAGACATGCATTTGATATTTTTGAGTGGGACGCCCTTTGCTGTGAGCAACGTCGATCTTTTTTTTTCCTATTCCTGTCTTTAGTTCAGAAGTAAATATTTACTCTGCTGAGATGCATAGTCACATGAATGTTGACTTATGTAAGGTATTTTAAGAGTTTGTTCTGAATGTTGTCTATGTAATGCTAGGCCTTGTGAGTTTGATTGCAAAGTTGAGCTTGGAATGCTGTGGCATGCGACATCATGAGTTGTTCACTCTGCCTCCTGAAAATATTGCTTCATATTGTTTTGCATGTTGATCTAAAGCCTATGCTTTGCATGCTAAGAAGATCATCCTCTTATGTTGTTTATGTGCTTAAGAAGTTCATTGTCTTATGTTTCATTCATAGCCTATACGACAACTCTGGTAGGTTAGAGGTGAAACCATATGATCTTTCTACCAACTTATCATCTTAGGCCGTGATTGGATCGTTGTTTTCCAACCAAAACTGCTTGTAAAACTGACACTTGTAAATAAAAGCTGATGGTCTTGGGCGAAGCGCTTGGTTGGTGGATTTTGACCAGTAAAATATACACTCGTCTCTCAAATTACACGCGTAACTCTCCTGTTTTTGTTACAGACGTCGGGCCCTCGGTTTCATTATGTCTGTATTTTACGCGTTGTTTCCGATGACGAGTAAATTACACTTGTATCTTAATACAGGTGCGAAACAATCCAGAGCTCCCAACCGCGGCCTTACCGTTTGATGCCGTCTCAGTCTCTCAAAGGTGCTCATAGGTGTCTGATGATCCTGGCTTCCTGAATGAGCAGCGGGCGCCGTATTAGACCATTCGTAGGGCCCGCGAGGCCCTCTCCATCGTCCTTCGAGTTGTTGCGCTCGCCGTGGTTCAGAGCATTGTCAACATGGTCAACGAATATGAGGAATCAGGAGATGACTTTATTTGGACTGGATGACAATAGGGACCCACTACAGCCATAGCCATACGTACGCAAGTTCGTCCTTATTATATATACAAATATTTTTTTTCTTCCTCCTTGTTTCCTAACATCATGGTCCCACACCATCATCAACCCATATAGTCAATAAACGAGAGAACTACACAAGGAGCGGCCGAGAGTTGGGACCCAGCAGCTCGAGTAGTATTTGTTTTTTAGGTGTAAGCGGAGTTTTTCTTGAGCGATGTTTTCGTTGTTGTTTAGAGGAGCAGGCTATCTACTAGGTGGGATGTGGCCCGTCTAGCCCAGGCTATTATTTTATGTCGACCAAATATCCAGACCAGATATTAGTTTTTCAAGGTGAAAATGGCTAGCCCAGCTATACTTTTTTTGCGAAATACCCAACCCAGGTCAACTTGTTATTCTCCGCCCCGCTGGGCTGTAAATCTTTCTTACGAGGGATGCAATAGGCCTAACAAGAAAATGGTATTTAAGAAAATGGGATTTAAGAAATTATAAAGACTGGGCTATAAATATACAAAAATGCACGAAGCAGGTAATTAGTTTCAAAAATATTAATGTTTGAATTTGGAAATGTTAGTTTCATTACTTATTGCGCGTGCAATATTTATTTAGATGTTTTACCTAATACAAATTCATTTTGAAATTATATTTAATCCGACTCGAAATTTTGGGATAATTTTTTCGGATCCCATCAAAATGTGGGATTTTTGGTTGAATTCTGTTTTGAGAGGTTGGTTGAAATTATTAATCGTTGTCCTGGCTAGAAAATATGTTGTAATTTTAACACACTGTAATTGGGTCGTAGTAAATTCCATTAGAATTCAAAAATGGGATGTACAGTATTACAAATCACAAATGGGCTATATGTTCTCTGCTACAGATGTGATGCTCACTTGTGGGCCTACTATTTTTTTGAGAATTATAGTCAGTGACGCGTATGGAAGGCTTGTGGGCCTACTAAGGCGTACGGAAGGATTTGTAAACTTATAGTCAAGAGATGATTCTAGCGCACCAAAAAAACAGTTGTGGTCGTTGGATGTCCATCCAACGGTTGTTGTGCTTCTTCAATCTTGGATATTCTCGCTTCAGTGATGACCCACAAGTATAGGGGATCTATCATAGTCCTTTCGATAAGTAAGAGTGTCGAATCCAATGAGGAGCAGAAGGAAATGATAAGCAGTTTTCACTACGGTATTCTCTGCAAGAACTGAAATTATCGGTAATAGATAGTTTTGTGATAAGGTAATTTGTAATGGGTAACAAGTAATAAAAGTAAATAAGGTGCAACAAGATGGCCCAATCCTTTTTGTAGCAAAGGACAAGCCTGGAAAAACTCTTATATAAAGGAAAACGCTCCCGAGGACACATGGGAATTATCGTCAAGCTAGTTTTCATCATGTTCATATGATTCACGTTCGGTACTTTGATAATTTGATATGTGGGTGGACCGGTGCTTGGGTACTGCCCTTCCTTGTACAAACATCCCACTTATGATTAACCCCTCTTGCAAGCATACGCAACTCAAAAGAAGTATTAAGGTAAACCTAACCATAGCACGAAACATATAGATCCAAATCAGCCCCTTACGAAGCAACTCATAAACTAGGGTTTAAGCTTCTGTCACTCTAGCAACCCTTCATCTACTTATTACTTCCCAATGCCTTCCACTAGGCACAAACAATGCTGAAGTGTCATGTAGTGGACGTTCACATGACACCACTAGAGGAGAGACAACATACATCTCATCAAAATATCAAACGAATACCATATTCACATGACTACTTATAGCAAGACTTCTCCTATGTCCTTAGGAACAAACATAACTACTCAAAAATCATATTCATGTTCATAATCAGAGGGGTATTAATATGCATAAAGGATCTCAGCATATGATCTTCCACCGAATAAACCAACTAGCATCAACTACAAGGAGTAATCAACACTACTAGCAACCAACAGGTACCAATCTGAGGTTTTGAGACAAAGATTGGATACAAGAGATGAACTACGGTTTGAGATGAGATGGTGCTGATGAAGATGTTGATGCAGATTGACCCCCTCCCGATGAGAGGATCGATGGTGATGACGACGGTGATGATTTCCCCCTCCTAGAGGGAAGTTTCCCCGGCGAACAGCTCCACCGGAGCCCTAGATTGGTTCCGTCAAGGTTCCGCCTCGTGGCGGTGGAGTTTCGTCTCGTGAGCTAGCTTATGATTTTTTCTCAGACGAAAGACCTCATATAGAAGAATATGGGCACCAGAGGCATTCCAGGGGGCCCACGAGGCAGGGGCGCGCCCAGCGGGGTAGGGCGCGCCCCCCACCCTCGTGGATGGTGGGTGGCCCCCCTCTGGTACTTCCTTCGCGCAATATTATATATATATATATATATATATTCTGAAACATGCTCCCATGAAGTTTCAGGACTTTTGGAGTTGTTTAGAACAGGTCTCTAATATTTGCTCCTTTTCTAGCCCAGGATTCCATTTACCGGCATTCCCCCTCTTCATGTAAACCTTGTAAAATAAGAGAGACTAGGCATAAGTATTGTGACATAATGTGTAATAACAGCCCATAATGCAATAAATATCGATATAAAAGCATGATGCAAAATGGACGTATCAACTCCCCCAAGCTTAGACCTCGCTTGTCCTCAAGTGAAAGCCGATATCGAAAAATATGTCCACATGTTTAGAGATAGAGGTGTCGATAAAATAAAATATGGACATAAGGGCATCATGACCATTCTTAGAACAACAACATATATATTGTCATATGATTTCTTGTGCTAAAGTAACAATTCATTCACAATTTCAAGTATGAATCAAAAACTTCATTGAGAACCAACAAACTATAATATCAATCATTGAAGCAATTGCAATTTATCATAACATAGGAAAGAGTCAATATAAGAGCTTTTCAGCAAGTCCACATACTCAACCATCATTTAGTCTTTCACAGTTGCTAACACTCATGCAATATTTATGGTTATGAAGTTTTAGTCGGACACAGAGAAAGATAGGGGCTTATAGTTTTGCCTCCCAACCTTTTACCTCAAGGGTAATGTCATAAATAATAGTTCATGAAAACTCACAACCAATTAGCTATATATATCAAGATCTTTCCAACACATTGTGCTTGCCAAAGGATAAAATGTAAAAAGGAAAGGTGAAGATCACCATGACTCTTGTATGAAGTATAAGACAAGAATAAAAGATAGGCCCTTCACAGAGGGGAGCAGAGGTTGTCATGTGCTTTTATGGTTGGATGCACAAAATCTTAATGCGAAAGAACGTCACTTTATATTACCACTTGTGATATGGACCTTCATTATGAAGTCCTTCGCTTTTATTTCTTCCACATCACAAGATCGTATAAAGCTTATTTTCTCCACACTAATAAATCATACATATTTAGAGAGCAATTTTTATTGCTTGCAACAATGACAACTTACTTGAAGGATCTTACTCAATCCATAGGTAGATATGGTGGACTCTCATGACAAAACTGGGTTTAAGGATATTTGGAAGCACAAGTAGTATCCCTACTTGGTGCAACAAATTTGGCTAGCATGAGAGGGAAAGGCAAGCTCAACATCTTGGATGATCCAAGACAATATAATTTATTTTGGATGTAAGAAAACATAACCCATTACGTTGACTTCCTTGTCCAACATCAACTTTTTAGCATGTCATATTTTAATGAGTGCTCACAATCATAAAAGATGTCCAAGATAGTATATTTATATGTGAAAACCTCTCTTTCTTTATTACTTCCTATTAATTGCAACGATGACCAAAACTATGTTTGTCAACCCTCAACAACTTTTATTCATCATACTTTTTATATGTGAAGTCATTACTATCCATAAGATCCATATGATCTCTTTATTTCTTTTTATTCTTTCTCTTTTATTTTATTCCCTCAAGATCATAACAAGATAATCAATCCCTTAACTCAACACTAATCTTTATTATAGCTCACGGACTCGATTACGTAGAAGAATCAGAAAGCAAAACTCAAAACTAGATCATACTAAAACCTTATTCTACTAGATCAAGATATTACCAAAAGGATCGAACTAAGAAAAAGGTAAAGATAAAAGTGTTATGGTGATACGATACCAGGGCACTCCCCCAAGCTTGGCAGTTGCCAAAGGTAGTGTCCATACCCATGTGTTTATGTCTCCTTCCTCGGAGGTGGTGATGATGGAGTTGTTGATGATGTAGGCTTGTCATCCATCTTCCAAGGCATAGGCTCACCATCATAGAAGGATGATCGAGTCTCCGGGATCCTCAAATTTGCAGCCAAACTCATCCTCTTGAATCTATATTCATACTCATAGTTTTGGTTTTGCATGTCATAGATCTGGGCTTGGAGATGCTCGATTTTCTCGTGAAGCTTGAAGATGGTCTCCCCGATGTTCCTGGCATCTTGCTTGGTGTTGTTGGCGAACTCTGTGATCATTATGTGGTTGGCGTCGAGTCCATGTTCCACCATCTCCTGGGACTTGAAAACTTGTTGCTCCATTGCATCGAGTCTTGTCTCCACGCTTCCGGTCCTCCTTGGTCCCTCAACATCACGGATGTGCAGCAACCCCTCACGCATCTCAATGGTTTGAGGGTGTTGCAGCACCTCCGCGAGGTAGGGATTGATGACCTTCTCGAAGAACTTGTCCTTGGGGACGTTTGGAGAAGTCATGATGATCTAGATCTGTCAGAAAAATAGCTCGAAACAAAGACAGAATATATTTGCATGATACGGTGGTCAAAACCTTCGGGAGATTATATAATGAATTTTTACCGACCAAAAGAAGTATCGTGCAAGAAAACGGAGTCCGGAGAGCACAAGAGGTGTCCACGAGGCAGGGGCGCGCCCTCCACCCTCTGGAAGCCTCGTGTCCTTCCCAGCTTCTTATTTTCCTATTTTCTTAAATATTCCAAAATGGAGAAAACTTGCCGTACCACTTACCTCTTCCTTTTCGGAGTCTGAAACGTTCTGTAAAGCGTCCCTTATGTATTCCTCCGGGGTTACGGTTTCAATAACATTAGTTTCAACATTTATGGGATTACCTGAGATATAATGTTTGATTCTTTGACCGTTCACCACCCTCATATTTCTGCCTTTGAAGTTTTTGATTTTTATGGCACCGGAACGATTGACCTACTCAATGACGTAAGGACCTTCCTATTTAGAAAGGAGTTTTCCTGGAAAAAATCTTAAACGAGAGTTGTATAACAATACATAATCACCTACATTAAACTCACGTTTTTGTATCCTTTTGTCATGCCATCTTTTAACCTTTTCTTTAAACAGTTTGGCATTCTCATAGGCTTGGGTTCTCCATTCATCAAGTGAGCTAATGTAAAAAAAGCCTCTTCTCACCGGCAAGTTTGAAATCATAATTGAGCTCTTTAATGGCCCAATATGCCTTATGTTCTAGTCAAGAGGTAAGTGACATGCTTTACCATAAACCATTTTATATGGAGACATACCCATAGGATTTTTATATGCAGTTCTATAAGCCCATAATGCATCATCTAGTTTCTTGGACCAATTCATTCTAGATCTATTAACATTCTTTTGCAAAATTAATTTAAGATCTCTATTACTCAACTCTACTTGACCACTAGACTGTGGGTGATACGGAGATGCAATTTTATGATTAACATCATACTTAGCAAGCATTTTACGAAAGACACCATGAATAAAATGTGAACCACCATCAGTCATTACGTATCTAGGGACTCCAAACCTCGGAAAAATAACTTCTTTAAGCATCTTAATAGAGGTGTTATGATCGGCACTACTAGTTGGAATAGCTTCTACCCACTTAGTAACGTAATCAACAACAACTAAAATATGTGTATACCCATTAGAGGAAGGAAACGGTCCCATATAATCAAAGCCCCAAACATCAAATGGTTCAATAACAAGTGAATAATTCATAGGCCTTTCTTGACGTCTACTAATATTACCAATTCTTTGACATTCATGACAAGATAAGACAAACTTACATGCATCTTTGAAGAGAGTAGGCCAATAAAAACCGGATTGCAATACCTTATGTAGTTCTATCTCCAGCATGGTGTCCTCCATAAGCCTTGGAGTGACACTTGCGTAGGATCTGTTCCTGTTCATGCTCAGGTACACAACATCTAATAACACCATCTACTCCTTCTTTATAAAGGTGTGGGTCATTCCAGAAGTAATGTCTTAAATCATAGAAAAACTTTTTCTTTTGCTGGTATGTGAAACTAGGTGGTATAAATTTAGCAACAATGTAATTAGCATAATCATCATACCATGGAGCGGTATGAGAAGCATTTATGACAGCTAATTGTTCATCAGGAAAGCTATCATCTATAGGTAGTGGGTCATCAAGAAGATTCTCTAACCTACACAAGTTGTCTCCAACGGGGTTCTCAGCTCCCTATCTATCAATAATATGCAAATCAAATTATTGTAGCAAGAGAACCCATCTAATAAGTCTAGGTTTAGCATCTTTCTTTTCCATAAGATATTTAATAGCAGCATGATCAGTGTGAACATTTACTTTAGAATCAACAATATAAGGTCTGAACTTATCACAAGCAAATACAACCACTAAAAATTCTTTTTCAGTAGTAGCATAATTTCTCTGGGCATTGTCCAGAGTCTTACTAGCATATTGGATAACATTTAATTTCTTATCAACTCTTTGTCCTAAAACAGCCCCTACATCATAATCATTAACATCACAAAAAAATTCAAAGGGTAAATTCCAATCAGGTGGCTCAACAATAGATGCAGAAATCAAGGCTTTCTTAAGTATTTCAAATGCTTCTACACAATCATCATGAAAGACAAAAGGAGCATCTTTTTGTAAGAGATTAGTCAGAGGCCTAGAAATTTTAGAGAAGTCCTTAATGAACCTCCTATAAAAACTGGCATGACCAAGGAAACTTCTTATACCTTTAATGTCCTTAGGACATGATATCTTTTCAATAGCATCAACTTTAGCTTTATCAACTTCAATACCTCTTTCAGAAATTTTATGCCCCAAGACAATACCTTCATTAACCATAAAGTGGCACTTCTCCCAATTCAAGACAAGATTAGTTTCTTCACATCTCTGCAAAAATCGATCAAGGTTTCTTAAGAAATCATCAAAAGAAGTTCCATAAACGGAGAAATCATCCATGAAAACCTCAACAATATTTTCACAAAAATCGGAGAATATAGCAGTCATACATCTTTGAAAGGTAGCAGGTGCATTGCATAAACCAAAAGGCATACGTCTATAAGCAAAGGTACCGAAAGGGCAAGTGATAGTTGTCTTTTATTGATCCTCTTTTGACATGGGTATTTGAGAGAAACCAAAATAACCATGTAGAAAGCAAAAATGTGTATGTTTGGATAATCTTTCTAGCATTTGATGAATAAAAGGTAACGTGTAATGATCCTTTTTAGTATCTTTATTTCATTTGCGGAAATCAATTACCATTCTATAACCTGTAACAATTCTTTGTGGGATCATTAGGAACAACAGTAATACCTCCTTAGGGACGCAATGGACATGACTCACCCACTGACTATCAGCAACGGGATAAATTATACCTGCCTCCACAAGCTTTAGTATTTCTTTTCTTACCACTTCTTTCATCTTAGGATTTAACCGTCGTTGGTGATCAACAACCGGTTTCGCGTCTTTCTCCAATTTTATTTTGTGCTAGCACTACTAAGAAAAGGGCTCTAGATGAAATTGACACTAATGGCGCACCAGACATGTGGTGCGCCACTACTATATACTAAGGGCGCCATTTGTGCTAACACATGGTGCGCCATTAGTGTCCAAATACTAATGGCGCACCACATCCACGGTGCGCCATTAGTAACAAGATTTTTTTTTTCAAAACTAGTAATGGCGCACCAGGGGATAGTGCGCCATTACTAGTTAAACTAGTAATGGCGCACCACATCCGCGGTGTGCCATTAGTAAATTTTTGTCAATTTTTGTTTTCATTTTTTTTCAAAACTAGTAATGGCTCCAGGGGATAGTGCGCCATTACTAGTTAAACTAGTAATGGCACACCACATCCACGGTGCGCCACTAGTATTTTTTTTTCAAATTTTTTTAATATTTTTTGAAAACTAGTAATGCGCACCGTGGGAGTGGTGCGCCATTACTAACTTGGCCCAAAAATTCCCTCGCATGCACC